>NC_045554.1:28827051-28854551 GCF_009769535.1 Thamnophis elegans
GGCTGTTTCTCTGCAAAGGGACCAGGATGACTGATCCGTGTACAGGAAAGAATGAATGGGGTCATGTATCGTGAGATTTTGAGTGCAAACCTCCTTCCATCACCAAGGGCATTGAAGATGAAACGTGGCTGGGTCACACAAGGAATTTGTCTCCAGTGCAAAAGTTCTCAGTATACATACAAACAAGAACATAATAGCAATAGCAATAGCAGATTTTTATATACCGCTTCATAGGGCTTTCAGCCCTCTCTAAGCGGTTTACAAAGTCAGCATATTGCCCCCAACAACAATCCGGGTCCTCATTTTACCCACCTCGGAAGGATGGAAGGCTGAGTCAACCCTGAGCCGGTGAGATTTGAACCGCTGAACTGCTGATCTAGCAGTCAGCTGAAGTGGCCTGCAGTACTGCACTCTACCCACTGCGCCACCTCGGCTCTTCCTAATGTGCATAATCAGTGCACATACAAATATATAAACAATATATACATACAAACAACTAGTGTATACACAAACAAGGTAATATAATAATAAGACACCGATAAGGGAAGGTAATGGAAAAGATGAGAAGGGTAATAATACATTCATATTGCATGGATACATTTTCTTAGCCATAAGACAATAAGCACTGGGGCAATTAAAAGTTATTCCTCCAATATTATTATAATTGTAATATTCTAATCATACTATTATTCCTCCAATGTTACTGAACACTGAATGCTCCAATGCTAATGAAGATGACACCATATTTAGCCACATTCAAATTTTTCCTAGTAGGGCTTTTTGTAATGCAAAAACAGATTCTCTGCTTATTCTATCATTATTGTGCTATTATCCTTGCACTTTTATATTTTATGTTTCATTTTTATTTCTTGTTATATAACTTATATATGTACATGCAAAGTTCCAGCAGTTTCCCTGAGCCACTGAAATGCCATAGAGAGCGAGTTATAATTGTTAATTATTGCATATCTGTGTGGCTATTTGAGTTGTTCATACACACGTACACGCATTTTTTTTAAAAAAATGCTTTTTAAGTTATATTATCTTTCTTGGCCTTATGGCTGCAGTACAGGGGTGGGTTTCAGCTGGTGTTACTGCTGGTTCACTCTCGTACATGCATGCGCAGTTCAATAAAAATTGTTCTGTGCATTTGCAGAACTCAAAAAAAAAAGATGGTGGTGACCAGGGGAACTGGTTCAAGGGCGTGGCCAGTCTGGGTCGCTGCTGGTTCTGCAACCCAGGCCAGCATGCCACTACTGGTTCGGCCAAACCGGGCCAAACCGGTAGGGACCTATCTCTACCGCAGTACATTTCTTTGATTTGAATTGAATGAATGCATTGCCCTGCAGCAATGCAGCAATCAGATAAGAGTGTACAAAAGTACAGATAGTTTTGGACTTGCAACAGATGGAAGATGAACAAGTTAAAGAAACAATGATAAGGTAAAAGTTCCCCTCGCACATATGTGCTAGTTGTTCCTGACTCTGGGGGTGGTGCTCATCTTCATTTCAAAACCGCAGAGGCAGCGCTGTCCGAAGACGTCTCTGTGGTCATGTGACTAAACACCGAAGGCGCACGGGATGCTATTTCTTTCCCACCAAAGGTTTTTCTACTTGCAGAAAACCCACCCCTTGCCATAGAGTCTTCTCTTGGTATGCTGTGCTCCCTCCCTCTAACCGAAAGCTCCTGTCAAAATTGTGATGCTGACCTGCAACAGGGAGCCGCAGCAGAGGGATGAAAGAGCCACATGCGGCTCCAGAATCACAAGTTGCTGAGCCCTGCTTAAACCTATTTTGGCGAGATGGAAATTCCTGGTTCTTTCGACTTAAGAGTTCCTCTCCCTTTGTCTAAAAGAAAAAAAGCAGAATTCTCTCAGGTTCTGATTCCACAATAACGGAGACCTTTCGGTTCCCTTCCCTTTCCCATTCTGCCTTCCAGTAATCTTAAACATCTATGGAGAGTCTCCATCATCCAGGTACCGGTTATCCAAAATGTGCTTTTTCAAGGCAACTGTTTTTTCTTTGAAGATGTTTCCCTTCTCATCCAAGAGAATCACTCATCACTGGAGGCTTTCAAGAAGAGACTGGACTGCCATCTGTTGGAAATGGTGTAGGTTCTCCTGCTTGGGCAGGGGTTGGACTAGATGACCTACAAGATCCCTTCCAACTCTGTTAGTCTGTAATTTGTCAGAAGAAGAAGCTGAAGAAGATTCAGATTCAGATTTAGTTTATTTGTATGCCGCCCTTCTCCGGGAGGGACTCAGGGCAGCGAACAACTCAAAAGGGGAGAGGGAACATAAAACACGATACACATGATTAAAATAAACAAGAATCATACAGCCATACAGGTCGAGAGGGGAGGGGACCCCAGGCCTGCCGGCACAGCCAGGTTTTGACGGCTTTCCGGAAGGCCTGGAGAGAGGTGAGGGTCCGAATCTCCGCGGGGAGTTCGTTCCAAAGGGCCGGAGCTGCCACAGAGAAGGCCCTCCCCTGGGTGGTAGGCAGGTGGCATTGGCTGGTGGACGGAACCCGGAGGAGGCCGACCCTGTGTGATCTAACGGGTCTTTGGGAGGTAATTGGCAGCAGGCGGTCTCTCAAGTACCCAGGTCCAATACCATGAAGGGCTTTATAAGTTACAACTAGCACCTTGAAGCGTATCCGGAGACTAGCCAGTGCAGCTCGCGGAGAATAGGTGTAACGTGGGTGTACCGAGGTGCACCCACAATCGCTCGCACGGCTGCATTCTGGACGAGTTGAAGTCTCCGAATACTCTTCAAGGGCTGCCCCATGTAGAGCGCATTGCAGTAGTCCAGTCTTGAGGTCACGAGGGCGTGAGTGACTGTTGCGAGTGCCTCCCGGTTCAGGTAGGGACGCAACTTGTGCACCAGGCGAACCTGGGCAAATGCCCCCCTGGTCACAGCCGACAAATGATGTTCTAAAGTCAGCTGTGGGTCCAGGAGGACTGTCAAGTTGCAAGCCCTGTCTGAGGGGCATAAATTTTCACCCCCCAGCCTGAGTGATGGAATACTGGCCAAATTCTTGGGAGGGAAACACAACAGCCACTCGGTCTTGTCTGGATTGAGTACAAGCTTGTTAACGCCCATCCAGACCCTGACAGCCTCCAGGCACTGGCACATCATGTCAACCGCTTCACTGAGTTGGCACGGGGCGGACAGTTACAGCTGAGTATCGTCCGCGTATTGATGGTATTTTATCCCGTGCCGTCGAATGATCTCACCCAGTGGCTTCATGTAGATATTGAACAGGAGGGGGGATAGGACCGAACCCTGAGGAACCCCATATTTCAGGGGCCTATGGGTTGACATCTCCCCCCCAACTAACACCAACTGCGACCTGTCTGAGAGGTAGGAGGAGAACCACCGAAAAACGGTGCCGCCCACTCCCACCTCTCGTAACCGTCGCAGAAGGATACCATGGTCGATGGTATAGAAGGCCGCTGAGAGGTCAAGGAGCAATAGGATGGAGGAATGACCTCCATCCCTGGCTCTCCAGAGATCATCGGTCAGTGCGACCAAAGCGGTTTCCGTGCTGTAGCCAGGCCTGAATCCAGACTGAAAGGCGTCCAGATAATCGGATGAGAAGCGAAACATCTTCAAAGAAAAACCAGAAAGTCCAGTTGCCTCTTGAAAAAAGCACCTTTGCGACAGTAATCTTAAAGAAATTGAGAAGAGACTTGGAAAATGAAATTCATCATCATAGTTTTGCATGGGATAGCATTTTATTTATGTTTTTAGAAAATGATCTTGTGCTGAATTTGAAGTAGAGGTGGCCACTGGCTGTTGGAGAGAATGGGATCATCTTGAATCAGTTGTTTTGTAGATCCTCCCTTACATCTACTCATAGGGCTAGCGACTTTTCAGCAACACCTTAAAGCGGGATGGGCATTGTGCAACCCCAGAATGTGGTGTGAAATCTGGAGCTTGAGATTTATCTGGCCACAATAGCTGGAAGTTCCTGAGAATGCTGGTGAAGAAGAGGAAGAACTCCATCCGAGCCAGGTTTTCCCCTATGCAGACTCTCGGTCCTGAAATGACAAAGGGAAGGAGAAAGAGAGAAGCCATTCAGACAGCTGAAGACTGACAAATTATTCCAACCACTGGACCCATCTTGGCCCTTCACAAAATGATCCTAAAGGGGTTTTTTTGCTTTGCTTTATTCTTGAAAAGACTCACCTTCTCAAATCAATCTTCACTTCTTTCCTCTCTCATTTCAGTTCCTCTTTTCGTCTCTCATTCTGACCTTAGAGATCAGGTACTTATCTGTCTCATTTTTTCTCCATCACAGAGGGGGTGTGAGAGAGGGAGAGAGACAGAGAGACAAACATAGAGAGAGAAACACACACACACACACACAGAGTGAGAGACAAAGAGAGAGTCAGAGAGACAGAAGGAGAGGGAGATAGAGAGAGAGAGACACACAGAGAGAGACAGGCATACAGGCAGAGAGAGGGGGGAGAGAGGGAGACAGGGAGATAAAGAGACAGAGACGGAAACAAATTCACCTGCTGAAAATGCTAAAAAAGCTTCTGGCTTCTTCATTCAGGAAGTTGGAGGGGTTGAACTCATTGGGAAACTTCCACTGGGATTCATCATGATGGGCAGAGTGCAAGTTGACCAAAACCATAGTGTCCTGCAGAAGTCAAAACAAATAGGCCATATTGAGGAAAGTCCTTGTGGTCAGACAGGGCTCTGGATTGAGATGTGGTTGGAGAATGGAAGATGCAGGTCAAAAAGTGTGAGGAGCACTGTTGGATCAAGCAGAGCAGAACTCAGAAATAGGAAGAAAAATATTTCTATTCGCAAGTATTCCATTCCTAAATGAGAATGGCAGAGATTTAAGAAACATCTTTGCTGCAAGGACTTTAGAAAACCTTGAAACGGTGTCAACTTGCAAAGCACCCCACAGAAAAAAGGGTCAATAGGTCTATGGTACTTTCATACAAAGCTGGCTAAGACGCTGAGCTTGTCGATCAGAAAGGTCTGCAGTTGGGCAGTTTGAATCCCTAGCGCTGCATAATGGAGTGAGCTCCCATTACTTGTCCCAGCTTCTGCCAATCTAGCAGTTCGAAAGCCCATAAAAAATGCTAATAGAAAAATAGGGACCACCTTTGGTGGGAAGGTAACAGCGCTCTGTGTGGCTTTGGCATTTAGTCATGCCGGCCACATGACCCCAGAGGTGTCCTTAGAGCCAGAAAATGACTAGCACACATATGTGGGGGAACCTTTACCTTGATTTTATAAAGGCAGGCTCCAAAGAAAGAGAGAACAGAATTGAGCTCAATTCTTGCTTTCTCTTGCTCTTACACAGACACATCAGAAGGGGTATTCAGCAGGTTCTGACCAGTTCTGGAGAACCAGTAGTGGAAATTTAAAGTAGTTCGGAGAACCGGTAAATACCACGTCTGACTGGCCCCACCCCCATCTATTCTCTGCCTCCCAAACCCCAGCTGATCGGGAAGAAATGGGGATTTTACAGTATCCTTCCCCTGGAGTGGGGAGGGAAAGGAGATTTTGCAGTATCCTTCCCTTGCCACACCCACCAAGCCACCACCACAGAACCAGTAGTTAAAAATTGTCACGGCTCTTTCACTTAATAACCAAGAAAGAACCCACTCAACTCCATTTTGCAGAATTAAGAGTACTTTTTCTGATTATAAGTAATTAGAAGCTAAGCAAAGCTGGATCTGAGAAAAAGGTGCGAAAGCATTAGATATCAATGCATGATTCATTCCCCTCCCCTTGGTACCCCAGTCCATAGTCCAATCATATATCTCCACAGCTGTCAGGTGGGATACATCTTCAAAAATTATCATCAGGTTGGTATGCCGGACAGTTGGCCTTGGCGGGAAACTCCCCTCCTTCCACATGCGCAAACGAATGGTAAGAGCAACTCCCAATTAACAGTTCTCCTGCACAGATTATTTCCCTCACCCAAATACCATGCTCTCCCTCCCTGTTTCAATGGCAGCTGAAAAGCAAGCAGCAAAACAGAGGCTGACATAAATTTTGAATCCCACCACTGAGATTCAGGTCAGGAAGACACATGCAGATCCATCAACACTTCACTTTATGGGAAACAATTAAAGATTTATTACCTTGGGAATTTTATATCCAAAAAGCTGCACATCTTTTATGGTGGCATGAGTAATTGCAAAAAGAACATTTGAAACGCGTTGGATTTCATGAATGACGGCGTTGGTGTAGGGCAACTTTTTTCTGTCTGCATACTCCACGATTGCCTTGTTTCCCACCACCGTGTCTATTTCCTTCCAGCATTTCTCTGAGGAACAAACAGTTCAGTGACCTTCTGGAAAGCCTTTCTCCAGCTTCCTATAGATTTACTATCTGGTGTACTACCCAACCAGGTGCCCATCAGATGTGAGCAGCGTGCAGTTGACTGAATTCTCAGCCGTGAAAAGGAATTCAGGATCCCTTTTTTACTTTCCACAATAAGAGCAGATATTATGACTATGACAAGTAGACTGTTTCGTAATTCCGTACCTTGAATCTCTGGAAAGGCCACCAAATAGAGCATTGTCCACTGAAGTGTTGCGGCCGTTGTCTCTGCTCCAGCCAGAAATAGATCAGACAATAAGACTCGTAATTGCTCTTCTTCAAAGCCTGAACTTTTCTTCCCTGGCTTTTTGTCAGTGAAAACAACAAAGATGAATATCAAATAGAAAGAAAGGATTTTCTCCCAGTTTGCGCATCCTTTTTAATAGAGTTGATAACATCAGTTTAAAAACTGGAATTCACTCAGAAAACTGTGGCTAAAAGGGTAACAGTAACTTCTTCCAGTAACAACCCAATATGATTGTTCCAAAGCTGCTTTTTCAGGAGGCAACTGGACTTCCTTGTTTTTTCTTTTGAAGACATTTCACTTCTCATCCAAGAAGCTTCTTCAGCTCTGACTGGAGGGTGGGGAATGGAAGGATTTATATTCCTTGCAGGCAGCTGGTCATTTGTGTTCCTTTAGAGGGTCGTTGAAGCACTTGGAGGTTTGACTGTGTCTTCAGGGTGACCTGAGTGGTGCAAATGGTTCCTGTAGTCTGCAATTTTTTCCTCTGGAAATCCATTCCTACTCCTACATCATTCAAGGGGTGTTCATCCCAAATTGTATAGCTCTTCAGCTCTTCAGGTCAGAGCTGAAGAAGCTTCTTGGGTGAGAAGTGAAATGTCTTCAAACAAGAAAGTCCAGTTGCCTCCTAAAAAAGAACCAACACCTGGAGGACTGAGAATCTCTACAAACTTTTAACCCATTATGATAGAAAGAGTTCAGGAAGATAATGAAGATCCCGCACAGCTGTCAAAAGGGACTTTCCTCCGAGTCCTGGTCTAAAGATCTACTCTAATTCAGGATCTCCAATCCAGGGGTGAAATTCTACTGGTTTGTACAGGTTCGCCCGTACCGGTAATTAAAAAATGGTACGGATTCAGGCGAACTGCTAGTTCCAACAATCAGCTGTGCAACAATCATCTGTGCCATGGGAAATTGCATGAAACAGCTGATCATCACACAGCTGATTGTCGGAACTACCGGTTCACCCAAACCGGTAGCATTTTTTTACTACTGGTTTGGGCAAACCAGTAGTTCTAATGACCGGTAGCAGACTTCAGAGCAATTCACCCCTGCTTCAATCCTCAGTCTGTGGACCAGCACTGGGCCGCACAGATAAGGGAACGGCCATCCATCGGATACAGGCAGCATGGAAAGCTGCACCCACTCCTGTCCACGGAAAAACCTTTCTCTACGGAACCGATCCCTGGTGTGCAAAAGGTTGGGGCCCCTGTCCTAGTTAGTTGGGGCTATACAACGTGCAAAGCACAAGGGAGAATGTAGACCTCTAGAAAAGTCACTGCATCGATGTGTCTGTGGCACTGTCATAAGGGACAATGTCAAAACCACAGGAAAAGAAAGGCCTGCAAATTGAAACATCTACCTTCTGAATTTCTTCTAAGTAGGCATCAGTGAAATCACGAGGTTCTCCCGGAGTCAAGGTCGCCTTGTGTTCTTCCACCTCTTTTTGAATAAAAACATATATTTTCTCTGTAGTTCTTAGTATTGTCTGGTGGGGCAAGGGGAGACTTCTTACCAAGGGCACCTCGTTGTAAAGCTGCCAGCAAACAGAAGAAAAACCAACATTGATGAATTCAATCATGGTAATAGATTTATACAATTCTTCTTCTTCTTGTGCCCTGTCTGTCATCGGACATTAGAGATCATGTTGGTGATCCTATTTTTGTCAACAGCCACATGAAAAAGTGCTGTTGAGTTTTGTCCAAACCGGCCCCTTAGATTTTGAAACCATGATGTCCTTCTTCTGCCTCCTTTGCCTTCAATCTTCCCCTGGAGGATTAAGTGAAGGATGCCGCATTTTTTCTGGGTATTGCATAACATGTGCAAAATATTCTTTTGCTTTTGGTTTTTTACCACCAAGGAAGTGGTACTTGGGTTAGCATGGTTGAATAAGTGGGGCCCCACGATTTGGTGGGGAGCTGGTTGCAGACACCTGAGGATAGGTCTAGGGCCCAAACCCTCCTCACAGAAGGAAAAATAATCCCTGGTAACATCTCTCATTCCCAAACTGATTGAGAATCAAATGTCCTAATAAGTGGAAACTAATCAAGGAGAGAAGCAACCTAGAACTAAGGAGAAATTTCCTGACAGTTAGAACAATCAATCAGTGGAACAACTTGCCTCCAGAGGTTGTGAGTGCTCCAACACTGAAAGTTTTTAAGAAGATGTTGGACAACTATTGTCTGAAGTAGTGTAAGGTTTTCTGCCTAAGCAGGGGATTGGACTAGAAGACCTCCAAGGTCCCTTCTAACTCTGTTATTCTAAACTAAAGTTAAATTTCACTACAAAAACTGGCCCTTAATTAAACTAAGATAATTGCAGGTTTCCACCAAATCACTCACACAAGTTGTTTCACCCACTGTATCCTTGCTCTCTGCTGAGATGCTGTTCTAATTTCAGGAAACTCACAGAGTTTCCAAAATGTGTGAACTATGGAACGTTAAATGGCCACTCGTGCATTGATGTGAATCTTTCATCACGCTTCTTGATAAGCATACCAAGGCCCAGGGTCCTGTCGCCAATTTGGAAGTTAGATGTATCTGATCCAGGAAAGTCCTGAAGAAGTCGTTGCCATATTCCCAACGTTTCCCAAATAGGATGGTGCAAATTATATTGGCGACTGTGGTGTCCAGAAACTCATAAGTATCGAGAGGAACGCCTGTGAAATACAACATTTCCCTGCTTGTTTATTTAGGAGAGTCATAAAGATGCAATCCTCTAAGCACGTGATGGCACGCATGCCCAAAGTGGTGCCCGGAGCCATGTGGCCTGGCACATGCAGCAGCATCCATTCCGTTTCCAGGTTTCTGGCACACATGAGCACATGACAATCAGCTGGCCTTTGTGCTTGCCCCCTGAAGTGGGCAGGGAATGGAGATTTTACAGTATCCTTCCCCTGCTACGCCCACCAAGCCATTCCATGCCTACTAAGCCATGCCCACAGAACTAGTAGTAAAAAAAATTTAATTCCTCCACTGTTCCCAACCATCCCATCCCAGGAGAACTTACCTCTGTTATCAGTGAATGCTTGAATCAAATCAGATGTTTCTTCCAGGATCACTTCTTCCACTGATTTTTTGCTCCATCTAAAGTTCCTGAAAAGCCTGTGTGAAAACTTTCTTTGACCCTTCCAAAGTTCACCATATGTTAATACCAGCAAACCTGAAAAAATATCCAACAATCATTTGCGTGATTTATTTATTTACTTACTTATTTCTAAAGCAAAAGTCTACTTTCAAATATGACAAAAATCAGTAAATAAACCAAGTTGAGTTGTTTTTCTGCTACATGCACAAATTATGATTCTTTTTTTCATCTGAATGTCCACATTTATCCTATATTGTTATTATAAATGTTACAAAAGAAAGAAGGAAGATAATTCTATCATTTCAAGAGATCTTTCTTTCTTTCATGAGACAATCACGAGAAGTGTTAATAACAATTTATAATGCCTTGGTAAGGCCACACTTGGAATATTGCATCTAGTTTTTGTCGCCACAATGTAAAAAAGATGTTGAGACTCTAGAAAGAGTGCAGAGAAGAGCAGCAAAGATTATTAAGGGACTGGAGGCTAAAACATATGAAGAATGGTTGCAGGAACTGGGTATGTCTAATTTAATGAAAAGAAGGACTAGGGGAGACAAGATAGCAGTGTTCCGATATCTCAGGGGCTGCCCCAAAGAAGAGGGAGTCAAGCTATTCTCCAAAGCATCTGAGGGCAGAACAAGAAGCAACGGGTGGAAACTAATCAAGGAGAGAAGAAACTTAGAACTGAGGAGAAATTTCCTGACAGAACAATTAATCAGTGGAATGACTTACCCCAGATATTGTGGGTGCGCCAACATTGGGAGTTTTTAAGAAGAGATTGGACCACAATTTGAGTGGTGTGGTGGCATAGAGGTGGAGTTCTCGCCTTGCAATCAGGAGGTTGTGAGTTCAATCCTAGGTAAAGGCAGATATTTCTCTCTCTGGCCACACGGAGAATATACATGCTAAACAAAACTCCACATTGGCGACAGGATAATAATAATAAATATTACAAAAGAACGGAGAAGAGAGCTAGTTCTAAAATTTCAAGAGATTCTTCTTTCTCTTGCTGGAAACTTTGATCAACCCTCCAGATTGTACAAAATTAGAATACCAAGAATAAACAGAGTAGGAGGTGGGGATTGGAAATTATATTCAATTACCTTTCTTCCTACTGAAGGCATCCATTATTGGAAAGGATGCTTTCCCAGCAAATTCTATGCCTTGTATCACAAGAACCCGCTGAAGGAAATCCGTAAGTCAAGACCAGAGGAGTCCTTCCAACATAAAGACTGAAGACAGGACCATATTTTTTTCCTAGCTGAAACGGAGGAGCGAGGATCGTTAGCCTAGAGATTTGTTAAGTGGTCTGCCTTCTCCATTGACTTCGCTTGTGAGAAGGTTACAAAAAGTGATCCCATGACCCTAGGACTGTGATGGTGAACCTATGACACACACACCACAGGTGGCATGGAGAGCCCTCTCTCAGTCGCCCCAGCTCAGCTCCATTGCACATACGCGCACACCTCCCATGGGCCAGCTGGTTTTCAGATCTGTGCCTCGCATGCACAGGGGGCGGGGTGCATATGGGAGATGCAACTGCATGAATGGGGGCGAGGGGGCATGTGCATGTAGGGGGTTGCTCATGTATGCATGTGGCTGAGGGGTTGCGCACACATGCACAGGGGGTGGGATGCATTTGGGGTGTTGCGCATGCATGCATGGGGCAGGGGGAACGAGGGGGCCACTTGCGCATGTGCAGAGTGCCTGCAGGGGGCGTGTGCATGCGTGAGGGCGGAGTGCACAGGGGGTGGGGGTTGCACAGGTATTGTATTATGGGTGCGCATACACACACACTTTCAGCACATGGCAACAAAAAGGTTAGTCATCACTGTCCTAGGACACTGTGACCGTCATAAATATAAGTCAGTTGCCAAGCATTTGAATCTTGACCGCACCACCATGGGGATAATGCAATAGTAACAAAGCCTTCATGAATCACTTTTTTCAGTGCTGTTTGAATGGTCATAAATGAACAGTTGAGGACTAACTGTATGTCATCAAGGATGACACTGAAAAATGTACTGACATTTTTAGATCAAACATTCAATTTTATGTGAAAGGTCTTATAATTATAGCAAGGGTTTTTTTTTTTTACTGTAAAAGAATCCTCAGTTAACAATGGCAATTGAGAGCAGAAATTCCATTGCCTAGCAAAACCGACCCAAAATATAATTTCAGGTGGCTGGACTGATTTACAACATCAGTTTCAGCAATTCCAGTTGTGGTTGTTAAGCAAATAATACTGAAGCAACCGTTAAACGTTACTGCCATTTTGCAAACTCCTGCTATCTTCCCCCATTGATTTTGCTTGTTGAAAGTTGGCAGTGAAGGTTGAACATGTGACCACAGAACCACGTAGCTCTCATAATTATGAGGCACTTGTTGAATATTGAACTGTGAATATGTGACTGCAGGGAAACTGGTACTGCAATCTCAAGAAATGTCATAAGTCGCTTCACTTATGGTTGACTTGGTTGGTAATTCACATTGACTTGGTTGGTAATTACCTGAATCATACATTATTGATTGATGCAGACAAACAATGGCCTACTTTAACCTTCTAGATTGCTAAATTTTTCCAGCAGGTTTTGGAAAGCGAGTGTTTTGCTTGAAAACTTCAAAGGTGAACCTAATTCCCCCTTTATCAGCTGGTCAACCTTTGAGAAGTTTGATTCAATTAGGAATTAGGATTCCATTTGTCCGGACGTTCTTCAGCTGGACAGAGGAGGGAGGTGTGAGCTCTTCAGAGCCTCACATGAACTCTGTCTGACAAACCAATGCCGAGATCCTTTTGGATCAGAACCTCCTTGCAGGGAGCGGGGTGAAGAAGGAGCAGCATCTCATCAAACCCACAGGGAGTGCAACAGGCCCCTTGTAGGTTGGAGATTTGCTCTCTGAATCAACGTCAGGGAGGTAGCATGGCAACATGGCTGCACAAGAAGCTGTCTTCTGGCCAAAGCAACTGAGCAGGAGTGTGTAGGAGACGGGATGAAAAGTCTTGTAAGAAGATTGAATGAACCCACAGTCATAAATCAGAATTTGGAAAAGGCAAAGAACCTTGAGAGAATAAATAATATTGATGGACAGATCGGGATTTTGGCAGAAAGAAAGAAAGAAAGAGCAAAATGGAGGGTCAAATAACATGCCCCAAAAAAGCCATTTGCTTTAAACATGAGGCACATGAAGCGTTGCCCTGTCAGCTACAGCACGCCTGTGCATGCTGGCCAGGTGACTTTGGCCTTCATTTTCGGCCATTTTTCTCCCTCCGGAGGCTTTAGGGAAGCCTCCTGAAGGCTCCAGAGGGCAAAAAACAACCCAATGCAGAAATCAGAAGGGTTTGAGTGCATGCCCTTTGAGCACATACCTGTTTTTCACTCCGGAGAGTAAAAAACGGCCCTACGGGCAACCCAAAAGTCTGTTCCCGAACTTCCGGGTTGCCCGTAAGGCCGTTTTTCACCCTCCAGAGTCTTCATGAGGCCTCTGGGGCAGGGGAGACCATTTTCACTCTCCCTGTCCTCCATGTCCATTTTCGCCCTCCCTAGGAGCCTGTCCGGGAAAGCCTCTGGAGCCTGGGGAAGGTGAAAAATGGGTCCATCGCATGCCAAAAGCGGGGGATGGGCAGGAATCCTGCTCATATGCATGGGAGGTCACGCATGCATGCGCATGGAGGGTGTTGTGCACATAGAATTCTGGCTGTGGGCACGCCTGCTGACAACCCCCCTGCACTCTCCCCGCTTTTGGCACGCAATGGGGAAAAGGTAGCCATCACTGCCCTATAGTGTATAGTGCTTATTAATCAAGACCTCATCTGGAAAAACAACATGTCCCTGGTGATTAGTGAAGCTCAACAGGGACTTCATTTCCTCAGAGTCCTGTGAAAGGATCAGGTGGAACAATGGGTGATTACCTCTTTCTACCGGTCTACAAGAGAACATATCCTTACATACTGTACAATTGTATGGTACACTGGTTTAACAGATTTAATGAACCCACAGTCACAAATCAGAATTTGGAAAAGGCAATGAACCTTGAGAGTATAAATAATATTGATGGACAGATCGGGATTTTGGCAGAAAGAAAGAAAGGGGACAATGGAGGGTCAAATCACAAGCCCCCCAAAAGCCATGTGCTTTAAAAAACTTGGAGACAAAGGAGAAAGCAGAGAAGTGACAAACCCATTCAAACACAAACTTTGAATTTGGATTTTGGTTTGAAAAGACTGTCCCTTTGCAAGAGATTAGGAGGGTGAAATGGAAACTAAAAACATACTAAAGAGATTTGCTTTCTTCGGGTTTCTTCTAACTAACATATCTTAAGCAACTCCAATTAATGACAGGTGGAATGTAACAAGGGGGAAAAATCAAGGAAAAAGGGAATTAAGATTCCACTACATCAAATGGCAGGCATTGTTCACTAGTCCCAAAGATTCTAAATGTTTTTCTCTAAATCCTGAGCCAAGCCAAGTTCAGACCTCGCCTAGCAAAGTTAACAAACACACCTCTGCCTTTTCAGTCTGCTTCCTCAGCAGCAAAAAGTGTTGACGGAGTCACCTTGTCCAGTTTAACATCAGAGATGATAAAGAGCTTTACCTGGTCGAACTCCTTCCAAGGGAACCTGTTAATGAATTGAAGCAGGTTCCCAAGCAGGGGCAGCCTCCATGGCCCAGGGGGGAAACCTTTGGGACGTTGGGTCTTCCAGAAACAGAGGAATAGGAGAGAAAGAACGATCAGCCAGCCGAAAGCAGTCATGTTGACAGGCAGGAACACTTTGTTCTATGTTGTTCTCCTAAACTTTAAAATTAAGGTGAGAGTTGTTGCTAAGCCACATTTTGTACTTTGGCAAGCAGCAAATCAGCAACAGCAACATCAGGAAAAATACATTTATCAAAATACAGCATTACGTACTTGTCTAAAATGTCAGAAAACATTTCATCTACGAATCTGGAGAAAGATGGCATCACAATTAAGTATAATTCAGTGTGTAAGATGCACCCAAATTTTCACCTTCTTTTAGGGGAGGAAAGGGTGCGTCTTATACTCCAAAAATACGGTAAGTTATACTTGTGAGATTCTATAGGAAGGCTTGACATCTACAATGTCAGAATACAAAGTTTTACCTTATTTGTTTTGAGCTCTGGCTGCGACTTTCAGGCTAGTTTGGAATATAAAATGTTTCATGGTATGATGCTTCATGTTATAGAGCAGTGGTTTTCAAAGTGGGTGGTACCGCCTCCTTGGGGGCGGTGGGATGGCTTAGGGGGTGCTAAGAGGCAAAGGGGGGGCCGTGGGGGCGGTAAGAAGCAAGGGGGTGGCAGAGGAGTGCTGGAGGTGGCCCCCTCTATCGAGCCATTTAGTACTAGTTCGATCACTCACCCCCACCCGTCTGGAAGCTGCTCGATCGCTTGCTCCCCCCACCCCTCCACACTATGCTAGCCCTGCCCACCGCTCACTGATTGGCTGGTTCACCAATCACCCTGCCCGCCTCTAAGAGCCCTATCTAAAGCCAGTTACCTTTTTTCTGCTTGACTTTCTATTGATAGGGCTCTATACTTCTGCTTCACTGCCCATACTAATGCTGCACGCAATGTGGTTGCTTTCAAACTAGGAGCAAAAACTTCATCGTAGTCATTAGCTGACTGATCAAATCCCTGAGCAACCAACTTACCTTTATACGTTACAGTCCCATCCACTCCAGTTTTAAGTTTATATATCCATTTGCAGCCTATTGCATGTTTACCTGAAGATAATTGAGCGTTTTCAAACACTCCTAGATCCTGCAATGACTTAAATTCCCTATCCTTTGCAGATTGCCATACTTTTTGATCCTCAGTGGGATATGTAGCCATTTCATGGTAGGTAGCAGGCACCTTGTCCACCTGACATGAAATAGATGCTTGATATCTGTCAGGTAGCCGAGTTACTCGAGTTGAACATCTGGGTAACTCAGGGCTTATAGGTGGACTATCCTGTTGAACGTCCTCCTGCTTTATTACCTCCTCCTCCTGAGTAGACACCTTCCCTTCATCACTTGATTGTGGTATTTCTGTCCTATTCTCATGGTCTACTTGGGTGTCAATGACTACTTCATCATTGGTTTCTAGTCTATTCCACCGTACATTTTCTAGAAATTTAGCGTTAGCAGTATGGTGCACCTTACTTGTGCCTTGCTTCCAAAACCTATATGATCTGTGGTTAGAGTTATAACCCACGAATATTAATTGTCGAGCTCGATGTTGTCCCTTTAGTTTAACTTGTGAGGGAATATGAACCCATGCAGGAGCTCCGAACGTGTGTAGTTAGCTAAGGTCTTCCTTCATTGGGGGTGTTGCATGACATTAACCTGACATTAACCCATTCACCTCTGTCACCTTCTCAAGACCAGATTCTAATCCTTTTACCTTGCATCAAAGGAGAACTGATGTTCTCCAAGAATCTTCAGCTCTTCTTGTAGTCAGTTGTTGGGTAAAAGAGTTCTTTTCCCACAGCTGAGTCTCCACACACTTAAAAGTTGGGCTTATAATCTATCTTTTATCTCTCAGGTATCTAGTCTGTAGTTTTGTCTCCCAAGCTGATTCTTACATTCTTTAAGAGACCAAATGGAAGAAAAGGTTTCCCATCCTCCTTTATGAGGAAAGAACTGGAGAAAATGACTCAGGATTTAAACTCATAAACAAATATATGGATAGGATAGATTCTTATCTAGGTAGTCCTCGACTTACAACCATAATCATGGCCAACATTTCTGTTGATATGTGAGACATTTGTTAAGTAAATTAAGCCCCATTTTACCACCTTTCTTGTCATAGTGGTTGAGTGAACCGCTGCAGTCGTTAAGTTAGCCAATTGTTTGTTAAGTGAATCTGGCATTGACTTTGCTTGTCAGAAGGTTGCGGAAGGGGATCACGTGACCCAGGGCCACTACAGCCATCATAAATATGAGTCAGTTGCCGAGCATCTGTGTTTTGATCACATGACCATGGAGATGTTGTGAGAGTCGTAAGTGTGATAAATGGTCATAAGTCACTTTTTCCCATGCTGTTGTAACTTTGAGCGATGACGTAATGAACGGTTGTAAGATGAGTTGTACCTGTGCTCGATAAAAAGCTGATATTGTGTGGCCACGACATGTCTGTACTGTGTTTTGGCTTTGATTGTTGTGCAACCTTTGTGTAATTAACTCAAAGCTGGATTAAAGTCATGATTGCTTCAACTGATCTATTCTTCGGCTGATTACACTCTAGAACATGAAGCATCGTAGCA
The DNA here is from genome assembly GCF_009769535.1 of Thamnophis elegans. Classification (NCBI taxonomy): domain Eukaryota; kingdom Metazoa; phylum Chordata; class Lepidosauria; order Squamata; family Natricidae; genus Thamnophis; species Thamnophis elegans. The sequence continues at coordinate 28,843,997 of NC_045554.1, forward strand.
TGAAACATTCTATATTCCAAACTAGCCTGAAAGTCGCAGCCAGAGCTCAAAACAAATAAGGTAAAACTTTGTATTCTGACATTGTAGATGTCAAGCCTTCCTATAGAATCTCACAAGTATAACTTACCGTATTTTTGGAGTATAAGATGCACCCTTTCCTCCCCTAAAAGAGGGTGAAAATTTGGGTGCATCTTATACACTGAATGTATACTTAATTGTGGTGCCATCTTTCTCCAGATTCGTAGATGAAATATTTTCTGACATTTTAGACAAGTATGTAATGCAAAAACCTATTTTGCCTGAGGTTCCTTTTGCTGATTTGCTGCTTGCCAAAGTACAAAACGTAACTTGGCAACAACTCTTATCTTGATTTTAAAGTTTAGGAGAACAACATAGAACAAAGTGTTCCTGCCTGTCAACATGACTGCTTTCAGCTGGCTGATCATTCTTTCTCTCCTATTCCTATGGTTCTGGAAGAACCAACGTCCCAAATGTTTCCCCCCTGGGCCATGGAGGCTGCCCCTGCTTGGGAACCTGCTTCAATTGATTAAGAGGTTCCCTCTGAAGGAGTTAGACCAGGTAAAGCTCTTTATCTTCTCTGATGTTAAACTGGACAAGGTGACTCTGTCAACATTTTTTGCTGCTGAGGAAGCAGACTGAAAAGGCAGAGGTGTGTTTGTTAACTTTGCTAGGCGAGGTCTGAACTTGGCTTGGCTCAGGATTTAGAGAAAAACATTTAGAATCTTTGGGACTAGTGAACAATGCCTGCCATTTGATGTAGTGGAATCCTAATTCCCTTTTTCCTTGATTTTTCCCCCTTGTTACATTCCACTTGTCATTAATTAGAGTTGCTTAAGATATGTTAGTTAGAAGAAACCTGAAGGAAGAAAATCTCTTCAGTATGTTTTTAGTTTCCATTTCACCCTTGTAATCTCTTTCAAAGGGACAGTCTTTTGAAACCAAAATCCAAATTCAAAGTGTGTGTTTGAATGGGTTCGTCACTTCTCTGCTTTCTCCTTTGTCTCCAAGTTGTTTAAAGCAAATGGCTTTTGGGGGGCTTGTGATTTGACCCTCCATTTTCCCCTTTCTTTCTTTCTTTCTGCCAAAATTCCGATCTATCCATCAATATTATTTATGCTCTCAAGGTTCTTTGCCTTTTCCAAATTCTGATTTGTGACTCGTGGGTTCATTAAATCTGTTAAACCAGCGTACCATACAATTGTACAGTATGTAAGGATATGTTCTCTTGTAGACCGGTAGAAAGAGGTAATCACCCATTGTCCCATCTGATCCTTTCACAGGACTCTGAGGAAATGAAGTCCCTGTTGAGCTTCACTAATCACCAGGGACATGTTGTTTTTCCAGATGAGGTCTTGACTAATAAGCACTATACACTATAGGGCAGTGATGGCTACTTTTTCCCCATCACGTGCCAAAATCGGGGAGAGTGCAGGGGGGTTGTCAGCAGGCGTGCCCACAGCCAGAATTCTATGTGCGCAACACCCTCCATGCGCATGCATGCGTGACCTCCCATGCATATGAGCGGGACTCCTGCCCTTCCCCCACTTTTGGCATGCGATGGACCCATTTTTCACCTTCCCCAGGCTCCAGAGGCTTTCCCGGACAGGCTCCTAGGGAGGGCGAAAATGGACATGGAGGACAGGGAGAGTGAAAATGGTCTCCCCTGCCCCAGAGGCCTCATGAAGACTCTGGAGGGTGAAAAACGGCCTTACGGGCAACCCAGAAGTTCGGGAACAGACTTTTGGGTTGCCCGTAGGGCCGTTTTTACCCTCCGGAGTGAAAAACAGGTATGTGCTCAAAGGGCATGCACTCAAACCCTTCTGATTTCTGCATTGGGTTGTTTTTTGCCCTCCAGTGCCTTCAGGAGGCTTCCCTGAAGCCTCCGGAGGGAGAAAAATGGCCGAAAATGAAGGCTGAAGTCACCTGGCCAGCACGCACATGCGGGCTGGAGCTGACAGGGCAATGTGTCTTGTGCTTCGTGTTTAAGGTTCTTTGCCTTTCCCAAATTCTGATTTATGACTGTGAGTTCATTAAATCTTCTTACAAAACTTTTCATCCCGTCTCCTACACACTCCTGCTCAGTTGCTTTGGCCAGAAGACAGCTTCTTGTGCAGCCATGTTGCCATGCTACCTCCCTGACGTTGATTCAGAGAGCAAATCTCCAACCTACAAGGGGCCTGTTGCACTCCCTGTGGGTTTGATGAGATGCTGCCCCTTCTTCACCCCGCTCCCTGCAAGGAGGTTCTGATCCAAAAGGATCTCGGCATTGGTTTGTCAGACAGAGTTCATGTGAGGCCTCTGAAGAGGAAGGAGGGGGAGGGAGAAGAAAAAGAATGGGAAAACTTATTTTGCAAGGGGGGAAAATGCTGTCGCTTTAAATCGGAACTGAGCATGCCTGGCTGTGGAATTCTGGGAGTTGAAGTCCACAAGTCTAAAATCAGCCTCACCGGGACTAAAGCTGACGCACGTCACTGGAGCCTAGCTATATTTTTGCAGCCCCACTGGGGACGCGATCAGGAATTTTTTTCCCCCTTTGTTTTTCTTTCAATAATTTTTGCCTTTCGTTGGCTAATTGCATCTTCTCCAGATTCATGGATGAAACATTTCCCGACATTTTAAACAAGAACATAATGCTGTAATTTGGCAACAATTTCAAATGGGGCTAATGTTAATTTTCTGCTTATGAAATTTGACAGGAACACCGCCCTTTATCCTAACTTTAAAGGGTTTATCTTTGGCTGGTCTCCGAGGTACAATAGCCAGAGAGAGAGGCAGAACGAGATATTCCTGCTAACAACATGGCTGCTTTCGGCTGGCTGATCGTTCTTTCTCTCCTATTCCTCTGGTTCTGGATGAACCAGCGTCCCAAAGGTTTCCCCCCTGGGCCACGGAGGCTGCCCCTGCTTGGGAATCTGCTTCAGTTCATTAAGAAGAACCCCCTCAAGGATTTTAACCAGGTAAGGCTTTTTATTCATTCTTCAGAGAGTGAATCTGCGGACATTTTTGTTCCTGCAAAAAGAAACTAAAAGGATTGGTGTATGTTTCTGTTAACTTGTCTACATGAGACACAACACTTGTTTCATCTAGAATTGGAGTAAAATATTTAGAATCTTATGAAGATATGAAAATATTCATCATTTGGTATAGAAGAATCCTAATTCCTAATTGCATTAAACTTCCTCTGAACGCTTCATGAGCTCTTTAATAATCACATTTGGTTTCCCTTCCAAGTTTCAAAAATGAAACATTCGTCTTCTGTAGATTCCTGGAGAAATTTGATATTTTAAAAGTCTAAAGGATGGTGTTGTTTATCTTCATGAATGAATCGTTTATTACTCTGGTTTTGTGGAATTCCAAATCAGTCCAACTTTTTTCTTGTCCTTCCCCTGCTTTTAAGTTTTATACTTAGAGAGAATAAAACCATTTTTCTAGGAGTATAAGACTATGTTTTTCCTTTTGGGGGGAGGAAAACAAGAAAAAAAAATCTGCCTCCCAGCATCCATCTGGTATTCATCTGGCCCGTTTGGCATGGCCCCTTCACCACTGCGGCTGTTTGAGATCACTGGAATAAAGGGATTTCTGTCCCTTAGGCAGGCTTGAAAGAGTTATTTGTTGGAGACTGTCATTGCAACACGGAGTTGCATGGACTCTTGCCAAAAGGTGAGACATAACAAAGGAATAATTTGCTTCCATGCTCTCCTTTCTTGTTTCAGGCTTGTCCGCCAAATTGGGTCAAAGCCAGTGATCTTTTGGAAAATGGGATCTGCCTTAACCTGGGGCAGCTTCTCACCATCAAACAAGCTAGGTTCTTACAGAGCCTTGTTAGTAAATTTATTAAAAGGTGGTTTGAAAGTCCATTGGACTGCAATGAGGTCAAAGCAGGCAATCCTAAAGGAAATCAACCCTGAGTTATCTTTGGAAGGACAGTGTCATGGCTGCTTCACTCAGTAACCAAGAAAGATACCACTCAACTCCATTTTGCAGAATTAAGACTACTTTTACTGGTTATGAGTAGATAGTAGCTAGCCAAAGCAAGATCTGAGGCAAAAGCATGCGTAATCATAGATATCAATATGTGACCCAACCCCCTCCCCTTGGTAACCCCAACCCATAGTCCAATCCAAACACCCCACAGGTGTCATGTGGGAGACCTCTTCAAAAATCATCATCAGGTTGATATGCCGGACAGTTGGCCCTGGCGGCAACTCCTCTCTCTGCAGCATGCGCGGTAGATGGTGAGAACAACTCCCTTTTTGCAATCACTCCTATACTGTACTTCCCAACCCAAATACCATGGCCCCGCTCCCCATTTCAATGGTAACCGAAAAGCAAGCAGCAAAACAGAGGCTGACAGACAGATCCTGAAGCTGAAGCTCAAGTACTTTGGCCACCTAATGAGAAGAGAGGATTCCTTGGAGAAGACCCCAATGTTGGGAAAGATGGAAGGCGAAAGAAGAAAGGAATGGAAGACAATGAGATGATTAGATAATGACCTCAGTGCCACGAACATGAATTTGTGCAAATTGGCCACCTAATGAGAGAGAGGATTCCTTGGAGAAGACCCCAAGGTTGGGAAAGATGGAAGGCGAAAGAAGAAAGGAATGGAAGACAATGAGATGGTTAGATAATGACCTCAGTGCAGGAAACACTGGAGCATGGGGAGGGGGGAGCAAGGGTCTTGCCTGCTGTGATCTATGGGGTTGCAAAGAGTCGGACATACTTAGTGACTGAATGACAATAGCAGACATGTTTGGGAAATATAAATTGGCCAACTAATCTCTGTGCCTGTTAGCATCTCATTTATCTGTACATTGACAAAATTGGTTCAAAGTCACTGATCTCTTGGAAAAGGTGGGCTGCCTTGCTCACCATCCAACAAGCTGCGTTCTCGCAGAGCCCTGTTAGCAGATTTATTAAAAGGTGACCATCCTGAGAGCCCTTGGACTGCAAGGAGGTCAAATCAGTGAATTCTAAAAGAAATCAACCCTGACTGTCCTGTGGAGAAACAGATCCTGAAGGTGAAGCTCAAGTACTTTGGCCACCAAACGAGAAAAGAGGACTCCTTGGAGAAGATGTTGGGAAAGATGGAAGGTGAAAGGAGAAGGGGACGACAGAGGATGAGATGATTAGATTGTTTCCTCAATGCATTGAACATGAATTTGGGCAAATTATGGGCTGGCCTGCTGTAGTCTTTGGGATTGCAAGACCTACTTAGTGATTGAACAGCAACAGTGGACATGTTTGAGAAATATAAATTGGTCAACTAGTCTCGGTGTCTGCTAGTGACCCATTTACCAGTACATTGATAAAATTGGGTCACAGTCACTGAACTCTTGGAATCCTTGACAATCCTGACAATTGAGCCACAGTGGCAGTATTACAGGTTAATTCTTCTGACTGCCAGCAGTACGATCATGACTGGCTCAAGGTTGACTCAGCCTTCCATCCTTCCAAGATCGGTAAAATGAGGACCCAGATTGTTGGGGACAATAGTCTGATTCTGTAAATCGCTTAGAGAGGGCTGTGAAGGACTGTGAAGTGGTATATAGGTCTAAGTGCTATTGCTACTTCATTTCAGCTGGGGGAAAAATATGGTCCTGTCTTCAGTCTTTATCTTGGAAGAACCCCTATGGTTTTCACTCATGGGTTTCCTTCAACCAAGGAGGTTCTTGTGGTAAAAGGCACAGAATTTGCTGGGAGAGCATCATTTCCTATAATGGATGTCCTCTGTAGGAAGAAAGGTAATTGTATATAATTTACTTTTGTCTTTTTCAAATACCTGTTTGTTCTTGGTAGGGCTCTAAGTTACCCAGCTACCAATAATCTTTTTTCTCTACATTCTGGATTTCTGACCCAAAGTTTTCTAGTAAGAGAAGGAACGGTCTGTTTAAATGTTAGAATTAGCTCCCTTCTTCTTTTTTTTTCTTTGCAACATTTATGAATAACAATATAGTAGAAATTTTGGTATTCAGGTGGGGGGGAAATCCTATTTTCTTTATGCTGTAATAAAGCCTACTCAATGTAGGTCCTTGGCATAGTTATATTTTATTAGCTGAACATGAATTATATAATTATAATTATATAATTTCATAATTCTCTGTTCATGCTCAAGGTTGACTCACCCTTCCATCCTTCCCAGGTGGGTAAAATGGGGACCCAAATTGTTGGGGGCAAGAGGCTGACTCTGTAAACTGCTTAGAGAGAGCTGTAAAGCCCTGTGAAGCGGTATATAAGTGCTAAGTGCTATTAAAGTGCTATTAAATAAGTACATTGCTATTTACTTATATTACTTATATTGCTGTTTATGAAAATACACTTTTATATTTAAAAAAAAATAAACGAATAGTTTCTGATAAGCAAGGTAAGGGTAAATAAGTCCAGGATGTTTTTGTTTTGTTTTAGCTTTACTGACATTAACATATGGTGAAGCATGGAAGGAGCAAAGAAGGTTTTCTTCAATGCATCTCAGAAACTTTGGAGTGGGCAGAAAATCCATGGAAGAAAAGATCCTGGAGGAGGCAACTTGTTTGATTCAAGCATTCACTAAAAACATGAGTAAGTTCTCCTGGGACAGGAAGGGATGGTTGAGGGATTGTCATTCCAAAGTTGGTTTTGGTTTCCATAGGGCCCAATTGAGTTGGTCTGTCAGGTAATGAGAATTTAATAGCTGCCAGCTGATGTAAGGTTGTAAATTGTAATCTGTAAGCTGATGCAATGAGGATGATTCAGCAATACAGGTATCACCTCTTTGAGACTCTGGTCAGGTCCACACAAGTCATTTACCTTTTTAAGAGGTGTCTATATAAGTGTAGCCATTAGGGGACGTTTCTCTCTCTCTCTCTCGCCGTGTACCTCATTTCTCTCCTTGTGTTCGTAGGTGAGTGATAAGGGATTTATTTCCATGTATATGTCTGTATATATTTGTATATAAACAACTGTTAATCGTCTAAAGGCTCTGTGTGCTGTGTTTTGTTCCTGAATTTATCTCATAATAATAGTCACGTTGGCGAAAGGTCTCAACAAGGATGACCCTTAAGCAAATCTATTGAAGCAGAGTCAGTGGAGCTTAGAATTCTGGTTGTATAAATTCCAAGTCCAACAGACCAACATAAAACATATTGTTCATTTTGTTTCTGTGCTTGTATGTAGAGCAGGAGTCCTGCAACAATCAACCAAGTTGCTTTCAGAAGTTGTGGGAGCTTCATCACTGGAAGCTTTCAAGAAGAGATTGGACTTCTATTTGTCAAAAAAGGTGTAGGGTCTCCTGCTTGGGCAGGGAAGTTGGATGAGATGATCTACAAGGTCCCTTCTAGCTCTGTTCAACTGTTAATATCTGTTTTGGTCACCACAATGTAAAAAAAGATGCTGAGACGCTAGAAAGAGTACAGCGTACAAAGATGATTCAGGGACTGGAGGCTAAAATATGAAGAATGGTTGCTGGAATAGGGAATGGCTGGTTTAATGAATAGAAGGACTAGGGGAGACGTGATAGCAGTGTTCTGATATTTGAGGAGCTACAGCAAAGAAGAGGGAGTCAACCTATTTTCCAAAGCATCTGACAGCAGAACAAGAAGCAATGAATACAAATTAAAAAGGACAAAAGCAATTTAGTAATGAGTTTAAGGAGAAACTTCCTGACAGTGAGAACAATTAATCAGTGGAATGACTTCCCTCCCGAAGTTGCGAATGCTCCAACACTTTTTTTTAAGAAGATGTTGGATAACCATTTGTCTGAAATGGTTTTCCTGCCTGAGCAGAGGGTAAGAATAGAAAACCTTCAAGGTCCCTTCCAACTCTATTATTCTGGTAGGAGATTAGAATTTGGGGTATTGGATGTTCATAGAGAATTGGGGAGAAGGGGGGGAAGATTTACCTATATAAAGTAGCTGGTCTAGATAATATAACTAGTTGCCAACCTCTGTTTTCATGGAATATTTTTGGCCATCACAAACAAGGTCTATCACCCACCATACTTCATGTTGTCCCTGGGATGTCCTGGTAGCCTTTTGTAATGTGCTGGTCTCCAAAAGTTTTAGACTAAAAGGCAATCATCCAGGGATGGGTTGCTGCCGGCATTACTGCCGGTTCAGTGCCTCAAAAATTTTGTGCATGCGCGCTCACTTCCCTCGCGCACACACCAAACTTGCACTCCACACGTGTGCGCATTTGCAAATAAAAAGGTTTGTGTATGCCCAAAACCTAAAAAAATATCAAATTTTTGCACTGAAAATTGTTCTGTGCATGAGCAAAAACAAGATGGTGGCCCTGTAGGAGAACCGGTTTGGGGATGTGGCAGACCTGGGTCAAGTTACTACTGGTTTAGCTGAACGGGTCTGAACCAGTAGGAACCCTGTCAGGAATATAATAAAACCCACCTCTGCAATCATCCCTTCGAGGCCAAATCCTACCAAGATATGCTTGTAAGAGAGTTAGAACTAACACAGCAACAAGTTGATATTGAACTAAAAATACATATTTTGCAGTTCATGGTGGAAAGCAGGATTCTCAAGGATTGTTCGGATTCTGAATCACCAACATTTTCCTCAGAGAAAAAATTCTTCTCATGACTGTTCATTCACCACATCCTTCCATGTATGGAACCTATTCCTCATTTTTGTAACTGTCCTAAAACATACTTTAACGATAATGTCATGTGCATATTCTACGCATTGACGATCCCCAAGGAGTCTTTTCAGTTGTACCTTAGATAGAGTTCATGTCCTTGGTTCTGCTAATGATCTACACTACCTGGTGGGGCTAAGACCTTTAGTTTTACATTGCTTTAGATTTCAGCAAGAATTTTGTTTGTTAAAAAAGATTGAAAATAGCAGAGGCCATTTGACCTTGCCATAAGAACAATTTTTCCCAAACGCCATCCCTCTGCTAAACAAATAATTCCCTCACCACTGTCAAACTATTCACTAAGGCTGCATTACTATTACTATTAGTCTTCTCATCATTCCTATCACCCATCTCCTCCCACTGATGACTGCAGGACTATAACTTTGTTGCTTGTATCCTTACGATTTATATTGATATTGCTTGTTTTCTGATTGCTTATTTGTACCCAATGACTATCTTCAAATGTTGTACCTTATGATTCTTGGCGAATGTATCTTGTCTTTTTATGTACACTGAGAGCATATTATGCACCCAAGAAAATTTCTTGTGTATCCAATCACACTTGGCTAATAAAGAATTCTATTCTATTCTATTCTATTCTATTCTACTCTACTCTACTCTACTCTACTCTACTCTACTCTACTCTACTCTACTCTAAAGGAACATAAAGGCAAATGAATTGATAGGGATCTAATTTCTTTTCTTTGACAGATGAGCCTTTTCATCCTTATGAATTGCTGGATGCTGCAGTTGCCAACATAATGTCTACCATATTATTTGGAAAACATTTTGAATATGATGACAGCTTCCTCAAAACTTTGCTACATAGGATACATCAAAATTCCCGAATAGCAGCAGGACCCTGGGCCTTGGTATCCTTAACAAGAATCCAAAAGACTATTCAAAATTAATGCGCAATTCGGTGGTGGGAATTTGAGTTTTCATGTCTCACCTATTTTAGAAACAGTCCGGTTTTCTTAGCACCTAGAAAAGCCAATTTTCCTTGTAATTAGAATATTATCTCATCAGAGTTACAGGAAGTGTAGGTGAAACTTCTGTGTGAGTTATTTGTTGCTATCCAAATTTAATCAGGGTGAATTTTACCTCAATGGGACATTTTTTGAAATTTATTGGGCCATTTGACTCCCTACCAAATTATTTCTTTTCCTGCTCCATTTATCCCATAAAGGAAGATATATTAATCATGACCAAGTTAATTAATTAATTTCTTTCTGTTTGCTGGTAGCTTTACAATGAGGTGCCCTTAGTGAGAAGTCTTCCTCTGCCCCATCAGGAATTATTCAGAGTTACGAAGAAAATAAGAGCTTTCCTTCAACAAGAGATTGACGAGCACAAGGCAACCATGATTCCAGGAGAACCTCGAGATTTCACTGATGCATATTTAGAAGAAATGCAGAAGGTAGATTCCTCAGACTTTTCCTGTTGAATTTGCAGTGATTTCTCTTCCTCTCATCTTGGATCTATTTTTCTGACATTAGCCTCCTGAAAATGTCGCCAAAACCTTGATAGTGATTTTTCTAGATTTTGTTTAAAATCCACTTTCTGCCTGGGTGACACATTTTGTGAGTGAAGCAATGTCCCTTTGCTTTCTTTGCATGTTGTAGAGACCCCACCACTTTGTTGTTGTTAGTTGCGAAGTCATGTCCAACCCATCGCAACCCCATGGACAACTGCCTCCAGGCCTTCCTGTCCTCTACCGTCTCCCAGAGTCCATTTAAGCTCACGCCGACTGTTTTGGTAACTTTATCCAGCCACCTCATTCTCTGTCATCCCCTTCTTCTTTTGCCTTCAGTCTTTCCCAGCATGAGGCTCTTCTCCAGGGAGTCCTTCCTCCTCATTAGGGGGGCAAAGTTCGCCTGGTGCGCCAGTTGCGACCCTACCTGAATCGGGA
>NC_045554.1:28864551-28899551 GCF_009769535.1 Thamnophis elegans
GACCGAGTGGCTGTTGTGTTTCCCTCCTAACAATTTGGCTAATGTTCCATCTATCAGGCTGGGGGGTCAAATTTTATACCCCTCAGATAGGGTTCGTAACTTAGGAGTCCTCCTGGATCCACAGCTGACTCTCGATCATCATCTGTCGGCTGTGACCAGGGGGGCATTTGCCCAGGTTCGCCTGGTCCGCCAGTCACGACCCTACCTGAATCGGGAGGCTCTCACAACAGTCATTCGAGCCCTTGTGATCTCTAGGCTGGAATACTGCAATGTGCTCTACATGGGGCTGCCCTTGAAGTGCATCCGGTGACTGCAGTTAGTTCAGAATGCGGCCGCGCAAGTGATAGTGGGCGCACCACGGTTCACCCACATAACACCCATCCTCCGCGAGCTGGACTGGCTACCTGTTGATCTCCGGGTGCGCTTCAGGGTGCTGTTGACCATCTTTAAAACCCTTCATGGTAGTGGATCTGAGTACTTGAGAGACCGCCTTCTGCCGATTACCTCCCTCCGACCGATAAGATCGCACAGACTGGGCCTCCTCCGAATCCCATCCGCCAGTCAATGTCGACTGGCGACTACACGGAGGAGAGCCTTTTCTGTTGCAGCTCCGACCCTGTGGAATGATCTCCCCGTCGAGATACGCACCCTCACCACCGTCCAGGTCTTCCGCGCAGCCCTCAAACCTGGCTCTCCCAACAGGCCTGGGGATAAGTCTCTAATTTGCCCCACCCGAGTGTTGAATGTTGAATGCAAGTTGTGTTTTTATCACTTTATTTTGTTCACATATTGTTTATTTTGAATTGCACCCCCTCCCTAATGATTGTAAGCCGCCCTGAGTCCCCTCAGGGAAAAGGGCGGCCTATAAATCCTAATAAAATACAAAATACAAATACAAATACAAATTTTCTGGGAGCGAGTACCTCAGTCTGACTTCAGAGCTCTGGCTTTTCAAGAGGAAAGGGCGGGGCAGGGAAAAGCAGAGTTGAAATCGTCTCTGACACAGCTGGAAAGGGTCCATGTGTGGGCAGAGGGAGGAATTCAAAAAGTTTGATCGGGAGGCAACAGGGAAAGTGGGGGGGATGGCAGAGGAGCTGCTTTCAACCCTTTGGAAAATATATCCAATCCAACTTCTGTGTTTGTGTTTGAGAGTGGGTGAATGAGAGAAGGATCGAAGTTCTCTGCGTGTGTCTGTTTGAGAGAGGGGGAGGGAGGGAGAGAGGGAGGAAGGAGGGGGAGGGAGAAGAAAAAGAACGGGAAAACTTATTTTGCAAGGGGGGAAAATGCTGTCACTTTAAATCGGAACTGAGCATGCCTGGCTATGGAATTCTGGGAGTTGAAGTCCACAAGTCTAAAATCAGCCTCACCGGGGCTAAAGCTGACCACACGTCACTGGAGCCTAGCTATATTTTTGCAGCCCCACTGGGGACGCGATCAGGAATTTTTTCCCCCTTTGTTTTTCTTTCAATAATTTTTGCCTTTCGTTGGCTAATTGCATCTTCTCCAGATTCATGGATGAAACATTTCCTGACATTTTAAACAAGAACATAATGCTGTAATTTGGCAACAATTTCAAATGGGGCTAATGTTAATTTTCTGCTTATGAAATTTGACTTAGGAACACCGTGTGCCCTTTATCCTAACTTTAAAGGGTTTATCTTTGGCTGGTCTCCGAGGTACAATAGCCAGAGAGAGAGGCAGAACGAGATATTCCTGCTAACAACATGGCTGCTTTCGGCTGGCTGATCGTTCTTTCTCTCCTATTTCTCTGGTTCTGGATGAACCAGCGTCCCAAAGGTTTCTTCCCTGGGCCACGGAGGCTGCCCCTGCTTGGGAATCTGCTTCAGTTCATTAAGAAGAACCCCCTCAAGGATTTTAACCAGGTAAGGCTTTTTATTCATTCTTCAGAGAGTGAATCTGCGGACATTTTTGTTCCTGCAAAAAAAAACTAAAAGGATTGGTATATGTTTCTGTTAACTTGTCTACATGAGACACAATGCTTGTTTCATCTAGAATTGGAGTAAAATATTTAGAATCTTATGAAGATATGAAAATATTCGTCATTTGAAATAGAAGAATCCTAATTCCTAATTGCATTAAACTTCCTCTGAACGCTTCATAAGCTCTTTACCAATCACATTTGGTTTCCCTTCCAAGTTTCAAAAATGAAACATTCGTCTTCTGTAGATTCCTGGAGAAATTTGATATTTTAAAAGTCTAAAGGATGGTGTTGTTTATCTTCATGAATGAATCGTTTATTACTCTGGTTTTGTGGAATTCCAAATCAGTCCAACTTTTTTCTTGTCCTTCCCCTGCTTTTAAGATTTATACTTAGAGAGAATATACCATTTTTCTTGGAGTATAAGACTATACCTACCTTTTGTGGGGAGGAAAACAAGAAAAAAAATCTGCCTCCCAGCATCCATCTGGTATTCATCTGGCCCGTTTGGCGTGGCCCCTTCACCACGGCGGCTGTTTGAGATCACTGGAATAAAGGGGTTTCTGTCCCTTAGGCAGGCTTGAAAGAGTTATTTGTTGGAGACTGTCATTGCAACACGGAGTTGCTTGGACTCTTGCCAAAAGGTGAGAGATAGCAAAGGGAATGATTGGCTTCCACGCTCTCCTTTCTTGTTTCTGGCTTGTCCGCCAAATTTGTCAAAGCCAGTGATCTTTTGGAAAATGGGATCTGCCTTAACCTGGGGCAGCTTCTCACCATCAAACAAGCTAGGTTCTTACAGGGCCTTGTTAGTAAATTTATTAAAAGGTGGTTTGAAAGTCCATTGGACTGCAATGAGGTCAAAGGAGGCAATCCTAAAGGAAATCAACCCTGAGTGATCTTTGGAAGGACAGTGTCATGGCTGCTTCACTCAGTAACCAAGAAAGATACCACTCAACTCCATTTTGCAGAATTAAGACTACTTTTACTGGTTATGAGTAGATAGTAGCTAGCCAAAGCAAGATCTGAGGCAAAAGCAAGATATCAATATGTGACCCAACACCCTCCCCTTGGTAACCCCAACCCATAGTCCAATCCAAACACCCCACAGGTGTCATGTGGGAGACCTCTTCAAAAATCATCATCAGGTTGATATGCCGGACAGTTGGCCGTGGCGGCAACTCCTCTCTCTGCAGCATGCGTGGTAGATGGTGAGAAGAACTCCCTTTTTGCAATCACTCCTATACTGTACTTCCCCACACAAATACCATGGCCCCGCTCCCCATTTCAATGGCAGCCGAAAAGCAAGCAGCAAAACAGAGGCTGACAGACAGATCCTGAAGCTGAAGCTCAAGTACTTTGGCCACCTAATGAGAAGAGAGGATTCCTTGGAGAAGACCCCAAGGTTGGGAAAGATGGAAGGCGAAAGAAGAAAGGAATGGAAGACAATGAGATGGTTAGGAAACACTGGAGCATGGGGAGGGGGGAGCAAGGGTCTTGCCTGCTGTGATCTATGTGGTTGCAAAGAGTTGGACATACAGAGTGACTGAATGACAATAGCAGACATGTTTGGGAAATATAAATTGGCCAACTAATCTCTGTGCCTGTTAGCATCTCATTTATCTGTACATTGACAAAATTGGTTCAAAGTCACTGATCTCTTGGAAAAGGTGGGCTGCCTTGCTCACCATCCAACAAGCTGCGTTCTCGCAGAGCCCTGTTAGCAGATTTATTAAAAGGTGACCATCCTGAGAGCCCTTGGACTGCAAGGAGGTCAAATCAGTGAATTCTAAAAGAAATCAACCCTGACTGTCCTGTGGAGAAACAGATCCTGAAGGTGAAGCTCAAGTACTTTGGCCACCAAACGAGAAAAGAGGACTCCTTGGAGAAGATGTTGGGAAAGATGGAAGGTGAAAGGAGAAGGGGACGACAGAGGATGAGATGATTAGATTGTTTCCTCAATGCATTGAACATGAATTTGGGCAAATTATGGGCTGGCCTGCTGTAGTCTTTGGGATTGCAAGACCTACTTAGTGATTGAACAGCAACAGTGGACATGTTTGAGAAATATAAATTGGCCAACTAGTCTCGGTGTCTGCTAGTGACCCATTTACCAGTACATTGATAAAATTGGGTCACAGTCACTGAACTCTTGGAATCCTTGACAATCCTGACAATTGAGCCACAGTGGCAGTATTACAGGTTAATTCTTCTGACTGCCAGCAGTACGATCATGACTGGCTCAAGGTTGACTCAGCCTTCCATCCTTCCAAGATCGGTAAAATGAGGACCCAGATTGTTGGGGACAATAGTCTGATTCTGTAAATCGCTTAGAGAGGGCTGTGAAGGACTGTGAAGTGGTATATAGGTCTAAGTGCTATTGCTACTTCATTTCAGCTGGGGAAAAAATATGGTCCTGTCTTCAGTCTTTATCTTGGAAGAACCCCTGTGGTTTTCACTCACGGGTTTCCTTCAACCAAGGAGGTTCTTGTGGTAAAAGGCACAGAATTTGTTGGGAGAGCATCATTTCCTATAATGGATGTCCTCTGTAGGAAGAAAGATAATTGTATATAATTTACTTTTGTCTTTTTCAAATACCTGTTTGTTCTTGGTAGGGCTCTAAGTTACCCAGCTACCAATAATCTTTTTTCTCTACATTCTGGATTTCTGACCCAAAGTTTTCTAGTAAGAGAAGGAACGGTCTGTTTAAATGTTAGAATTAGCTCCCTTCTTCTTTTTTTTCTTTGCAACATTTATGAATAACAATAAAGTAGAAATTTTGGTATTCAGGTGGGGGGGAAATCCTATTTTCTTTATGCTGTAATAAAGCCTACTCAATGTAGGTCCTTGGCATAGTTATATTTTATTAGCTGAACATGAATTATATAATTATAATTGTATAATTTCATAATTCTCTGTTCATGCTCAAGGTTGACTCACCCTTCCATCCTTCCCAGGTGGGTAAAATGGAGACCCAAATTGTTGGGGGCAAGAGGCTGACTCTGTAAACTGCTTAGAGAGAGCTGTAAAGCCCTGTGAAGCGGTATATAAGTGCTAAGTGCTATTAAAGTGCTATTAAATAAGTAAATTGCTATTTACTTATATTACTTATATTGCTGTTTATGAAAATACACTTTTATTTTTTTTTAAAAATAAACAAATAGTTTCTGATAAGCAAGGTAAGGGTAAATAAGTCCAGGATAAGTTTTTGTTTTGTTTTAGCTTTACTGACATTAACATATGGTGAAGCATGGAAGGAGCAAAGAAGGTTTTCTTCAATGCATCTCAGAAACTTTGGAGTGGGCAGAAAATCCATGGAAGAAAAGATCCTGGAGGAGGCAACTTGTTTGATTCAAGCATTCACTAAAAACATGAGTAAGTTCTCCTGGGACAGGAAGGGATGGTTGAGGGATTGTCATTCCAAAGTTGGTTTTGGTTTCCATAGGGCCCAATTGAGTTGGTCTGTCAGGTAATGAGAATTTAATAGCTGCCAGCTGATGTAAGGTTGCAAATTGTAATCTGTAAGCTGATGCAATGAGGATGATTCAGCAATACAGGTATCACCTCTTTGAGACTCTGGTCAGGTCCACACAAGTCATTTACCTTTTTAAGAGGTGTCTATATAAGTATAGCCATTAGGGGACGTTTCTCTCTCTCTCTCTCACCGTGTACCTCATTTCTCTCCTTGTGTACGTAGGTGAGTGATAAAGGATTTATTTCCATGTATATGTCTGTATATATTTGTATATAAACAACTGTTAATCATCTAAAGGCTCTGTGTGCTGTGTTTTGTTCCTGGATTTATCTCATAATAATAGTCACGTTGGCGAAAGGTCTCAACAAGGATGACCCTTAAGCAAATCTATTGAAGCAGGGTCAATGGAGCTTAGAATTCTGGTGGTATAAATTCTAAGTCCAACTGACCAACATAAAACATATTGTTCATTTTGTTTCTGTGCTTGTATGTAGAGCAGGCGTCCTGCAACAATCAACCAGGTTGCTTTCAGAAGTTGTGGGAGCTTCATCACTGGAAGCTTTCAAGAAGAGATTGGACTTCTATTTGTCAAAAAAGGTGTAGGGTCTCCTGCTTGGGCAGGGAAGTTGGATGAGATGATCTACAAGGTCCCTTCTAGCTCTGTTCAACTGTTAATATCTGTTTTGGTCACCACAATGTAAAAAAGATGCTGAGACGCTAGGAAAGAGTACAGCGTACAAAGATGATTCAGGGACTGGAGGCTAAAATATGAAGAATGGTTGCTGGAATAGTGAATGGCTGGTTTAATGAAAAGAAGGACTAGGGGAGACGTGATAGCAGTGTTCTGATATTTGAGGAGCTACAGCAAAGAAGAGGGAGCCAACCTATTCTCCAAAGCATCTGACGGCAGAACAAGAAGCAATGAATACAAATTAAAAAGGACAAAAGCAATTTAGTAAGGAGTTTAAGGAGAAACTTCCTGACAGTGAGAACAATTAATCAGTGGAATGACTTCCCTCCCTAAGTTGCAAATGCTCCAACACTTTTTTTAAGAAGATGTTGGATAACCATTTGTCTGAAATGGTTTTCCTGCCTGAGCAGAGGGTAAGAATAGAAAACCTTCAAGGTCCCTTCCGGGACTTCCTGGGAGGAGCCTGCTGGTGGTGGCAGCAAAAAAATCAGCTGCCTCCGAATTCCTGGCTACGTACCTGTTTAGAGGATCTTCCATCTGACGTCTTATCAGGTTTTCTTATCCTTCAGGCAAGAAGGAAAGAAGAAATTGTTTTGCTGGCAAATGCTCTTCGATTTTTGCAGCTTTTGTGCTTGCAGGGAAAGGGGGGCTAGCCCAAGGCAGAACGGCTGTCCGTGCTGGGAACTTCAAACTGCCTTATGCAGGACAAAGTAGGTCTCCCCCACTCAGTTCAAAGTTTTGTTTGATTTAATCTTATCACGAGCTGAATCCGTTTGCATGGACAATAATTGTTTATCAACATTTTAGCTTCTTTTCTTTTTCTCCTCCGAAAAATTATTTACTTAGAGGCTTTTAAAATGGCGCCGAGCAGGCTGGTTTCTCCGGTAATAACGAACACTTTTTGTTAATTCTCACAAGAATTCAAAAGAAAAGAGATTGCTTATTATTTGTTTTGGTTTCACAATAGGCCAGCAGAAGCTTTTTAATTAGTTTCATTTTTACAAGAATTTCACTCCTTCATTAATCTTGCTTATCTAGAAGTTAAATGGTGATGAATCTGCTGAACGGTCCTGTTACAATGTTTACTCACTGAAAGTTTTGTGAAGCCTTAAACTTCAAAATAAAAGGGGAACTCAGCCTCTTTACTTAAAGCTGCATATTCAGGCAATAGAGTTTTATTAACTGCAGGCAGATAAATTTTGAAATGGCTTCAAAACCAAATATTAACTCGGTCATCACACTCTACTTCCAGGGGCACATCCTCAGTGCCTGGCACAAAGCTGCAGCCTCCGCTTCCTACGCCCCCTGCTGGGGATGTGTTAACGAAAGAATTTTTCCTGAGCAATCTAAGCGAGGCTCTTAATGCACAGACAATTAAAATGGAAGATAAGTTTAGAGATAATAGAGAGGTGGTAAAGCAGGAGAGAAAAGAGGAAATAAAAGAAATGAAAGAAGAAATCAAAAGTGAAATAAAAGGACTTAAACAGGAGCTGTATGAGAAAATTGATGCTAAGGTTGGTAAAATTAGAGACGAAATGCTGAGACTTGTAACTGTATTAACAGAACATATTTCTGGAATGGAAGATACTCTAGAGGTTCTTAATGATGCCAGTGCTAACTTGACATTGAAAACAGAGGTGGTGGAACAAAAAGTGGAAAATGCTGAAAAAGAAATTATTATGATACAGTACCGACAAATGGAGTTCGCATTAAGAGTAAGTGGGCTGCGTGAGGAGAAACAGGAGAACCTGAAACAGATCCTATCGGAAGCTTTTGACCGCTTGATGGGAAGACCAGGGACCAACCTTGACTGGCAAATCGACAAAGCTTACCGCGTTAACTCCTGGCTGGCAAAGCAGAAGCAGCTTCCTCGAGACATTGTTATATATTTTACTACAAGAGAGCTTAGAAATATGGTACTGCAAGCGTCTTATAACACTAAGCTTCAAATTGGCGGTCAAGACCTGATTGTTTTGAAAGAGATACCACCTCAAATGTTAAGAGCCAGGAGAGACTACACTTTTTTGGTCGAAGAACTCAGAAATCGTCAGATACAGTATAGATGGGATGCACCATTTGGCATCATATTTACATTTGATAAACAAAGGTACCGCCTCAACTCTGTATGGAAAGCCCGAGATTTTTATTATAATATATTGAAGGTCGGATACCCTGCACCATCTGGACCTAGAGAAAGACCACAAGAAGGAGAGGATAGACAGCAAACTACACAACCACCAGACAAGGAACAAAAACCTAGCCATATGACTACTAGACGTATGGAGAAACAAGCTAAAAAGCAACAGCATCAACAATCATCGGCCATCGATCAAGGAACTACAATAACAAATCTGGAAGCAGTGAGAGGAGCTAGACCTAAGGTTAAATAGGCCATGCAGGAAGCTCTAAAAATGCTTCAACCAACCAAAGATGACAACTAAGATTTTAACATGGAATGTCAACGGACTGAATTCTCCACAGAAGAGGAAGAAAATATTTCATTATCTCAAACAGTTTAAGAACAATGTAATTTGTTTGCAAGAAATTCATATCAAGTCAACTGATCAAAAATATTTGATCAACTCAAAACTTGGTCAACATTTTGTAGCTTCCGCTATGGAAAAGAAGAATGGTATAGTTGTATACTTAAGAAAAGATATGAAAGCTGTATACTATTGGGTGACTGGAATGGAGTGATAGATACTAAGAGAGATAAGAAGATTTCCCGCCTAAATACTAAGATGTGAGCAAAGTTACCCAAACCTTTCTTTCACATTATGGATGACTTTGAATTGAGAGATATTTGGCGAGAAAGAATTGCAGAGGAATATGACTTCCTATGAATCCCTTTCAAGGATTGATTTTATTCTAACCACTAATGATTTGCTTTCTAGGGTCAAGAAGACAAAGATTGCAGCTAGGGTCCTTTCGGACCATAACCCAGTTTGGATGGAGTTGGGAAGGGTAGTGCAGGCAAGAAGGTCTTGGAGATTGAATGAAAACTTATTTAGATATGAAAAGTATATTAATGATTGTAAAAAATTACTATCTGAATATTTTGTTTCGAATATGAATAAGGGTACATCTATGGAATTTGTATGGGATGCAAGCTAAGCGTATATGAGAGGAGTCTTAATGAATATAAATAAAACACATAGAAATAAGCAAAGGTTAAAACGAACAGAACTGGAAGAGGAAATTAAGAGAAAAGAGCTGGAGTTAACAATGAACCCAGATGATACAAAGGTTAAGGAAGGGAGGTGTGGTTTTCTCGAAGCTACATATTATCATATATGGTGGACCTGCCAAAAGGTTAAGCAGAAATGATTTAAACTGTTAAAAGTTAGTTCAGTAAGAAGAAGCTAAGGTCAATATAGAATGTCATTAATTTCTTTATCTCTTTTTTCTCAATAGATTTTAGACTGTGTTAGTTAAAAATCCATACTGTGTACGGGTTCTGGAAAGTCGGGGGGGGGGGAAGGAGGAGGGGAGTTGGGGGGGTGGAGGGAGGGAGGGGCACACACAAAAAAAATTGTACTTCAATGTCTTAATGATTGACAAATGACGAAATATTTGTGTGTGTGTGTGTGTTTTTTAAGAAATAAAATAAATATTTGTCATGTAAAAAGGTCCCTTCCAACTCTATTATTCTGGTAGGAGATTAGAATTTGGGGTATTGGATGTTCATAGAGAATTGGGGAGAAGGGGGGGAAGATTTACCTATATAAAATAGCTAGTCTAGATAATATAACTAGTTGCCAACCTCTGTTTTCATGGAATATTTTTGGCCATCACAAACAAGGTCTATCACCCACCATGCTTCATGTTGTCCCTGGGATGTCCTGGTAGCCTTTTGTAATGTGCTGGTCTCCAAAAGTTTTAGACTAAAAGGCAATCATCCAGGGATGGGTTGCTGCCGGCATTACTGCCGGTTCAGTGCCTCAAAAATTTTGTGCATGCGCGCTCACTTCCCTCGCGCACACACCAAACTTGCACTCCACACGTGTGCGCATTTGCAAATAAAAAGGTTTGTGTATGCCCAAAACCTAAAAAAATATCAAATTTTTGCACTGAAAATTGTTCTGTGCATGAGCAAAACCGAAAAACAAGATGGTGGCCCTGTAGGAGAACCGGTTTGGGGATGTGGCAGATCTGGGTAAAGTTACTACTGGTTTAGCTGAACCGGTCTGAACCAGTAGGAACCCTGTTAGGAATATAATAAAACCCACCTCTGCAATCATCCCTTGGAGGCCAAATCCTACCAAGATATGCTTGTAAGAGAGTTAGGACTAACACAGCAACAAGTTGATATTGAACTAAGAATACATATTTTGCAGTTCATGATGGAAAGCAGGATTCTCAAGGATTGTTCGGATTCTGAATCACCAACATTTTCCTCAGAGAAAAAATTCTTCTCATGACTGTTCATTCACCACATCCTTCCATGTATGGAACCTATTCCTCATTTTTGTAACTGTCCTAAAACATACTTTAACGATAATGTCATGTGCATATTCTACGCATTGACGATCCCCAAGGAGTCTTTTCAGTTGTACCTTAGATAGAGTTCATGTACTTGGTTCTGCTAATGATCTACACTACCTGGTGAGGCTAAGGCCTTTAGTTTTACATTGCTTTAGATTTCAGCAAGAATTTTGTTTGTTAAAAAAGATTGAAAATAGCAGAGGCCATTTGACCTTGCCACAAGAACATTTTTTCCCAAACACCATCCCTCTGCTAAACAAATAATTCCCTCACAGCTGTCAAACTATTCACTAAGGCTGCATTACTATTACTATTAGTCTTCTCATCATTCCTATCACCCATCTCCTCCCACTGTAGTTCATAAGGCTCCCCTCGTTCGGGACTTAATTTTAAACGAGAGGGCAGACCTGGCATGTATTACTGAAACCTGGCTGGGCCCGGAGGGAGGAGTCCCCCTCGTAGAGATGTGCTCAGAGGGTTTTCAGGTGCTTCATCAGCCGCGACCCCAGGAAAGGGGTGAGGATGTGGCCATTGTTATCCGAGAGTCTCTAGTACCTCGTAGGATCCCTGCTCCGGAGCTTGTCGGGTGTGAGTCCCTGCTGGTGAAGTTGGACCTCAAGGGTCAAGTGAGCCTGCTGTTAACATACCTGCCTCCCAACAGCGTTGCGGCAGCCCTCCCCTCGCTCCTCGAGTCGGTAGGCGAGCTGGCAATTGAGTTTCCCAGGCTTATGGTTCTGGGGGATTTCAACTTGCCTTCGCTCGGCGAACACTCTGATGGAGCGCAGGAGTTCATGGCTTCCATGACAGCCATGGACTTGACCCAAGTAATCCGGGGCCCAACTCACTCGGCGGGTCACACGCTCGACCTCGTATTTCTCTCGGAGCAGTGGAGTTGTGATCTTGGTCTGAGGGGTAGCGAGATCTTACCCCTGTCATGGTCGGACCACTACCTACTGAGGCTTGACTTTTGGAGACCAAACCCCCACTGTAGGGAGGAGGAACCGATTAGGTGGTTCCACCCCAGGCGACTTATGGACCCGTTGGGCTTTCAGACGGAGCTTGGAGTTATTCCTGATAACCTCATCCGCAGTCCGGCAGAGACTCTGATTGCTGCCTGGAACTCAGCAGCAACAGAGGCTCTTAACCGGATTGCGCCTTTATGGCCGATCCGAGGCAGTGGATCCAGGAGGGCCCCTTGGTTTACTGAGGAACTCCGGGAGATGAAGCGCCGAAAGAGACGCCTAGAGCAATGATGGAGATCCAGTAAGTCCGAGTCAGACCGAGCACTTCTAACATCCAGCATCAGAGCTTACATCCGGGCAATTAGGACGACAAAAAGAACATACATTGCCTCTCTGATTGCTTCCGCTGAGTCGCGCCCAGCTGCCTTGTTCAGGATCCCTCCTAAATAGGAGGGATACGAGTGATCCTTTGCAAGGCAGAGCTGAGGACTACGTCCAATTCCTTGCGGATAAAGTTGCTCGGCTTCGGGCGGACCTGGACTCCAATTCCGCAGAACCAGCTGAGGCACCAGAGGATAATCTGGTAGGACATCACTGGATTGATTTTCAAGCTGTTACCCCTGAGGACGTGGACAAGGCCATGGGAGCTGTAAGTGCCTCCACATGTGTACTGGACCCGTGCCCCTCCTGGCTGGTTGCTAATAGCAGGGAGGTGACACGGGGCTGGATCCAAACGGTCATTGCCGCCTCCCTTTGGGAGGGGGTCTTTCCCCCCGCACTAAAGGCGGCGGTGGTGAGACCCCTCCTGAAGAAGCCATCTTTGGATCCAGCCGTCCTAAACAACTATTGTCCAGTCTCCAACCTCCCCTTTGTGGGGAAGGTTGTTGAGAAGGTGGTAGCCTTTCAGCTCCAGCGGTCCTTGCAGGAAACCGATTATCTAGATCCCTTCCAGTCAGGTTTTAGGCCTGGCTACAGCACGGAAACCGCTTTGGTCGCATTGATCGATGATCTCTGGAGAGAAAGGGATGGAGGTCATGCCTCCATCTTAGTGCTCCTTGACCTCTCTGCAGCTTTCGATACCATCGACCATGGTATCCTTCTGCGACAACTGCGGGAGGTGGGGGTGGGAGGCACTGTTCTACGGTGGTTCTCCTCTTACCTCTCGGACAGGTTGCAGTCGGTGTTGGTCGGAGGGCAGAGATTGGCCCCTAGGCCCCTAACGTGTGGGGTGCCACAGGGTTCGGTCCTGTCCCCCCTCCTATTTAATATCTACATGAAACCGCTGGGTGAGATCATTCGACGGCACGGGATAAAATACCACCAGTATGCAGACGATACGCAGCTGTATCTGTCCGCCCCGTGCCAACTCAATGAAGTGATTGACGTGATGTGCCAGGGCCTCGAGGCTGTTAGGGACTGGATGGGGGTTAACAAGCTTGTACTCAATCCAGATAAGACCGAGTGGCTGCTGTGCTTCCCTCCTACTAATTGGCCAAGTGTTCCATCTCTCAGGCTGGGGGGTCAAACAGTACGCCCCTCAGACAGGGTCCGCAACTTGGGAGTCCTCCTGGACCCACAGCTGACTTTTGAACACCACTTGTCAGCTGTGACCAGGGGGGAATTTGCCCAGGTTCGCCTGGTGCACCAGTTGCGTCCCTACCTGAACCGGGAGGCTCTCACAACAGTCACTCGCGCCCTTGTGACCTCCAGACTGGACTACTGCAACGTGCTCTACATGGGGCAGCCCTTGAAGAGTATTCGGCGACTTCAGCTTGTCCAGAATGCAGCCGCGCGAGCGATTGTGGGTGCACCTCGGTTCACCCACATAACACCTATCCTCCGCGAGCTGCACTGGCTGCCTATTGGTCTCCGGATACGCTTCAAGGCGCTAGTCGTCACTTATAAAGCCCTTCATGGTATTGGACCTGGGTACTTGAGCGACCGCCTACTGCCAATTACCTCCACTAGACCAATTAGATCCCACAGACTAGGCCTCCTCCGAATTCCATCCGCCGGCCAGTGTCGACTGGCGACTACCCGGAGGAGAGCCTTCCCTGTGGCTGCTCCGACCCTCTGGAACGAACTCCCCATGGAGATTCGTACCCTCACCACCCTCCAGGCCTTCCGCATAGCCCTTAAAACCTGGCTATTCCGACAGGCCTGGGGCTAAAGATTCGCTGCCCCAATCTCGAATGGTATGATTGTTGTGCTTTTTAACTATGTATAGTTTTGTGTTCTTGTTAAACTGTTTGTATCCCCCCCTTCCCTTTTTGAGTTGTGAGCCGCCCTGAGTCCCCTTAGGGAAAAGGGTGGCATACAAATGAAATAAAACTCTAAACTCTAAACTCTAAACTGATGACTGCAGGATTATAACTTTGTTGCTTGTATCCTTACGATTTATATTGATATTGTTTGTTTTCTGATTGCTTATTTGTACCCAACGACTATCTTCAAATGTTGTACCTTATGATTCTTGGAGAATGTATCTTGTCTTTTTATGTACACTGAGAGCATATTATGCACCCAAGACAAATTTCTTGTGTGTCCAATCACACTTGGCTAATAAAGAATTCTATTCTATTCTATTCTATTCTATTCTATTCTACTCTACTCTACTCTACTCTACTCTAAAGGAAGATAAAGGCAAATGAATTGATAGGGATCTAATTTCTTTTCTTTGACAGATGAGCCTTTTGATCCTTATGAATTGCTGGATGCTGCAGTTGCCAACATAATGTCTACCATATTATTTGGAAAACATTTTGAATATGATGACAGCTTCCTCAAAACTTTGCTACATAGGATACATCAAAATTCCCGAATAGCAGCAGGACCCTGGGCCTTGGTATCCTTAACAAGAATCCAAAAGACTATTCAAAATTAATGCGCAATTCGGTGGTGGGAATTTGAGTTTTCATGTCTCACCTATTTTAGAAACAGTCCGGTTTTCTTAGCACCTAGAAAAGCCAATTTTCCTTGTAATTAGGATATTATCTCATCAGAGTTACGGGAAGTGTGGGTGAAACTTCTGTGTGAGTTATTTGTTGCTATCCAAATTTAATCAGGGTGAATTTTACCTCAATGGGACATTTTTGGAAATTTATTGGGCCATTTGACTCCCTACCAAATTATTTCTTTTCCTGCTCCATTTATCCCATAAAGGAAGATATATTAATCATGACCAAGTTAATTAATTAATTTCTTTCTGTTTGCTGGTAGCTTTACAATGAGGTGCCCTTAGTGAGAAGTCTTCCCCTGCCCCATCAGGAATTATTCAGAGTTACGAAGAAAATAAGAGCTTTCCTTCAACAAGAGATTGACGAGCACAAGGCAACCATGATTCCAGGAGAACCTCGAGATTTCACTGATGCATATTTAGAAGAAATGCAGAAGGTAGATTCCTCAGACTTTTCCTGTTGAATTTGCAGTGATTTCTCTTCCTCTCATCTTGGATCTATTTTTCTGACATTAGCCTCCTGAAAATGTCGCCAAAACCTTGATAGTGATTTTTCTAGATTTTGTTTAAAATCCACTTTCTGCCTGGGTGACACATTTTGTGAGTGAAGCAATGTCCCTTTGCTTTCTTTGCATGTTGTAGAGACCCCACCACTTTGCTGTTGTTAGTTGCGAAGTCATGTCCAACCCATCGCAACCCCATGGACAACTGCCTCCAGGCCTTCCTGTCCTCTACCGCCTCCCAGAGTCCATTTAAGCTCACGGCGACTGTTTTGGTAACTTTATCCAGCCACCTCATTCTCTGTCATCCCCTTCTTCTTTTGCCTTCAGTCTTTCCCAGCATGAGGCTCTTCTCCAGGGAGTCCTTCCTTCTCATTAGGGGGGCAAAGTACTTGAGTTTCCTCTTCAGGATCTGGCCTTCTAAAGATCTCCTCAGGGTTGATCTCTCAAGGACCGCCTTCTGCCAATTACATCCCTGCGACCAATAAGATCACATAGATTAGGCCTCCTCCGTATACCATCGGCCAGCCAGTGTCGGCTGGCAACTACAAGGAGGAGGGCCTTCTCAGTAGTAGCCCCGACCCTTTGGAACGAGCTCCCCGTAGAGATTCGCACCCTCACCACCGTCCAGGCCTTCCGCACAGCCTTGAAGAACTGGCTCGCCCGTCAGGCCTGGGGACAAGGATAGTTCCCCTCCCGAATGATGAATGTATGTTGTCTACTATTTTATTATATGTCTTATCTTAATGTCTGTATTCCCCTTCCCGATTTTATGTGAGCCGCCCTGAGTCCCCTCAGGGAAAAGGGCGGCCTACAAATATTAAAATCAAATCAAATCAAATCAAAATCAAAGTACTTGAGTTTCCTCTTCAGGATCTGGCCTTCTAAAGAGCAGTCAGGGTTGATCTCATCTAGGACTGACCGGTTGGATCACCTTGTATTTCACGGGACTCACAGGAGTCTTCTCCAGTACCAGAGTCAAAGGCCACCATTCTTTGGCACTCAGCCTTTCTTATGGTCCAACTTTCACAGCCATACGTTGCAACTGGGAAAACCATAGCCTTGACTATACACACTTTTGCTGGCAGGGTGATGCCTCTGCTTTTTATTATGCTGCCTAGATTTTTCACAGCTTTCCTCCCCAGAAGCAAACATCTTTTAATTTCTTGGCTGCAGTCCCCATTTGCTGTGATCTTGGAGCCCAGGAAAATAAAATCTGTCACTACCTCAATTTCTTTCCCATCTATTTGCCAGGAATTGAGAGGAAAAGATGCATGAACTTAGGTTTCTTAATGTTGAGTTTCAAGCAAAAATTTGCACTCTCCTTCTTCACCTGCATCAGGAGGCTCTTTAGTTCCTCTTCACTTTCTGCCATTAGAGTGGGATCATCTGCATATCTGTGGTTGTGATATTTCTCCCAACACTTTTCTCCCAACCACCTAGAGTAGATAGGGGGGAAAGGACCTTTTGCCAGCTCAGAGTGACTCTCTAGGGCAGGGATCCCCAACCCTTGGGCCATGAACCAGCAGCATTGAAGAGCCGAGGTGGCGCAGTGGTTAAATGCAACACTGCAGGCTACTTCAGCTGACTGCAGTTCTGCAGTTCTGCTGTTCAAATCTCACCGGCTCTAGTTGACTCACTAGACTAGCCATGCCCGGTTCCTGCAACCATTCACCGCATGTCTTAGCCTCCAGCCCTTTGATCATCTTAGATAGATTCAGATTAACAGGGTTGGAAGGGACCTTGTGGGTCATCTAGTCCAATCCTCTGCCCAAGCAGGAGACCCTACATTATTTCGGACAAAGGGCTCTTCTTGAAAGCTTCCAATGAAGCTCCCATAACTTCTGAAGGCAACTTCTGTTCCAGCCATCCATTCTCTCCCTCCCTCCCTCCCTCCCTCTCTGTCTCTCTCTGTCTGTCTCTCTGTGTCTGTCTCTGTGTCTGTCTCTGTCTGTCTCTGTCTCTGTCTCTCTGTCGCCGCCTCTGTCTGTCTCTCTCTGTCCCTCTCTCTGTCTCTCTGTCTCTGTCTCTGTCTCTCTCTCTCCAGCAAGCCTCTATCAGCCAGCCATTATCTGTCTGCCTTTCTCTCTCTCTCTCTCTCTCTCTCTCTGTGTGTGTGTGTGTCTCTGTCTCTGTCACTGCCTCTCTGTCTGTCTGTCTGTCTGTCTGTCTGTCTCCATTATCTAGCCAGCCAGCCAGCCAGCCAGCCAGCCTCTATCTATCTATCTATCTATCTATCTATCTATCTATCTATCTATCTATCTATCTATCTATCTATCTATCTGATTTATCTCTATCTATTCATCCATCCGTCTGAGAGAAGATTCTCAGTAACCAAAAATGGGATGGGAGTAATAATAAAGAAGAAACATGCAACAATCCTGAAAACAGCATTACAGAATTGCCAGGGACCTTGGAGATCTTCTAGTCCAACCCCCTATTCAATCGGGAAACTCTATAGCATTCCAGACAAGGGGCTTTCCACTCTCTTCTTAAAAACCTCCAGTGTTGGAGGACCAACACCTTCCAGAGGCACGCTGTTCTACTGATTAAGTATTCTCACTGTCATGAAATTTGTTCTTAATTCTAGGTTGAATCTCTCCTTGATAATGTTCCCCTCCTTACTTCTTATTCTGCCCTCAGGGGCAATGTTTTGTTTTAGCTCTATGGAGTATTAAGAGTTCCTCCTTCTATGTTTTGCATTGTAATCTGCTACACACCAGTGACGTGCGGTCAGCTTTAGCCCAGGTGAGGCTGTTTTTAGACTTGTGGACTTCAACTCCCAGAATTCCAGAGCCAGGCATGCTCAGTTCTGATTTAAAGCGACAGCATTTTCCCTCCTTGCAAAATAAGTTTTCCCGTTCTTTTCTTCTCCCTCCCCCTCCTTCCTCCCTTTCTCCCTCCCTCCCTCTCTCTCAAACAGACACATGCACACAGAGAACCTCTACTGACTGCACGTCCCTGGTAACAGGAGACTTGGGCCTCTGACTTTGTCAAGCCTTTCTATGAAGTCTCCAGTGAGTATAATGGGAGCCAACAAAAAAGCTTGCAAAATTGGCTTACAAACATTATGAGAAAAGTTCGTTGTGTATTCGGGTTTTCCATCACAGGTGGTTTTGTGGGGGAGGGGTAGGAAAAGGAGCCTAGCAGGGACGTGCAATCACTAGAGGCAAGGGAGGCGGGGCCTCACCAGTCTCCTCAGGGAAAGGAAAGGATTTTAAATAATTTTCTTAAAATAATTAAAGCCAGGGTAGTTGCTACCAGATTTCAAGTCACAGTGGCTTGGTGTCTGCTGTCAGTATTAACTAGGAGGAGGCCAGAGAACTAGGGGCCTCTTTTGCATAAGGAATTTTTCGCCTTTTAAGAATTAAGCAAGGGTTAACAAGCGAAAAATTTCTTATTCAAATGAGGCACGTATTCTCTCTCCTCCTGTAGAGGGCATTTTTAGAGGCTTTTTAGAGTTTTCTGGGTGCGAGTAGCTCAGTCTGACTTCAGAGCTCTGGCTTTTCAAGAGGAAAGGGCGGGACAGGGAAAAGCAGAGTTGAAATCGTCTCTGACACAGCTGGAAAAGGTGCGTGTGTGGGCAGAGGGAGGAATTCAAAAAGTTTGATCGGGAGGCAACAGGGAAAGGGGGGGTATGGCAGAGGAGCTGCTTTCAACCCTTTGGAAAATATATCCAATCCAACTTCTGTGTTTGTGTTTGAGAGTGAGTGAATGAGAGAAGGATCGAAGTTCTCTGCGTGTGTCTGTTTGAGAGAGGGGGAGGGAGGGAGAGAGGGAGGAAGGAGGGGGAGGGAGAAGAAAAAGAACAGGAAAACTTATTTTGCAAGGGGGGAAAATGCTGTTGCTTTAAATCGGAACTGAGCATGCCTGGCTGTGGAATTCTGGGAGTTGAAGTCCACAAGTCTAAAATCAGCCTCACCGGGACTAAAGCTGACGCACGTCACTGGAGCCTAGCTATATTTTTGCAGCCCCACTGGGGACGCGATCAGGAATTTTTTTCCCCCTTTGTTTTTCTTTCAATAATTTTTGCCTTTCGTTGGCTAATTGCATCTTCTCCAGATTCATGGATGAAACATTTCCCGACATTTTAAACAAGAACATAATGCTGTAATTTGGCAACAATTTCAAATGGGGCTAATGTTAATTTTCTGCTTATGAAATTTGACAGGAACACCGCCCTTTATCCTAACTTTAAAGGGTTTATCTTTGGCTGGTCTCCGAGGTACAATAGCCAGAGAGAGAGGCAGAACGAGATATTCCTGCTAACAACATGGCTGCTTTCGGCTGGCTGATCGTTCTTTCTCTCCTATTCCTCTGGTTCTGGATGAACCAGCGTCCCAAAGGTTTCCCCCCTGGGCCACGGAGGCTGCCCCTGCTTGGGAATCTGCTTCAGTTCATTAAGAAGAACCCCCTCAAGGATTTTAACCAGGTAAGGCTTTTTATTCATTCTTCAGAGAGTGAATCTGCGGACATTTTTGTTCCTGCAAAAAGAAACTAAAAGGATTGGTGTATGTTTCTGTTAACTTGTCTACATGAGACACAACACTTGTTTCATCTAGAATTGGAGTAAAATATTTAGAATCTTATGAAGATATGAAAATATTCATCATTTGGTATAGAAGAATCCTAATTCCTAATTGCATTAAACTTCCTCTGAACGCTTCATGAGCTCTTTAATAATCACATTTGGTTTCCCTTCCAAGTTTCAAAAATGAAACATTCGTCTTCTGTAGATTCCTGGAGAAATTTGATATTTTAAAAGTCTAAAGGATGGTGTTGTTTATGTTATGTATTCTGAATCTTGCAAAAGGGCCGGCAACAGCTCTGCTGCGCCCTGATTGGCTAGGACGCAGCAGAGGCTGTTGCTAGCCTTCCTTAACAGCTAATCTTCCCTGATTGGCCGAGGTACTGCATCAGCAGTTGCTGTGCAGTACCCGGCCCCTGATTGGTTACTATAATTGTTACAAGTACTATAAATACTGGGCGCGTTTTGTGAAAGGTTTGAATCGCTGTCATCTTACTTCTGTACAATAAAGATCTTCTTTCTGGCTATCCATGGCTCCTGTGTTTCCATCTACCCAATATTTAAAACTGGCGATGAGGATGGGATTAGCGATTCCCACGTAGCCTAGGGTAGAGTGAGAAAGAAGATTCAGCCAGCTGCCACGCCGCGTTCCGTGCCGGCAACAAACGCTGACCTACGGAAGGAAAAATTTTTCTGTCTCTTTTCCTTCACTCCGCGAAGTCCTTCCCGCATCTAAGCTACAATGACTTCTGCCTCTCCTCCGTTTGCTCCCTACGGCTCGGGTGGAGAATCCTGGGAACGATTCATGGAACGCTTTGAGTGTTATCTCATTGCGTCCAAGAACCAGGCACAAACTGATGAGGAAAAATGCAGTTTCTTCCTCTCTTGTTGCGAACCCTCCATGTTTGCCTCCGCCAGAGCTTTGGCCGCTCCAAGGCCAGCGTACAAGCTAGGCTGGGAAAACTTAATGGCCAGACTCAAAGGACACTATGCACCGACACCCTCAAAGATTGCCCGCCGCTTCGCTTTCTGCCGCCGGGTGCAAAGAGCTAATGAGTCTATCAGCCAATTCTTAGAGTCCCTGCGTACAACGGCGGCCCAATGCGACTTCACTAACTTAGAAGAAAACCTGGTGGAGCAGTTCGTTTGTGGAGTGCGAGATGTCAATTTGCACAGCCGCATGTTCCGCCACCAGGACATTACTCTCTTGCAAGCAGTGGAGACTGCCCAGGCAGCCGAGCTCTCGGAGCAGTCTACTGCGGACATCGAGCACTTGCAGCTGTCCTCGCAAATGCCAGGTGGCACCCCACAAGCTCCACCAGCCTCTCAGGCTTGTCTGGTGGACGAACTGCCACCCCCGGAGGATCCATCCACTGAAGTCGTGGGCCAGCTAAGGGCACAACCCCAGCGGAAGCCTCCTTCACCTGCAGCAGCACCTTCTGCCACCGGGTCCACCTGCCTTGGCTGTGGCAGCCGCCACGCACGCTCCGCCTGTCCGTTCCGCAATACCATCTGCCGCCACTGTCAGAAGCAAGGGCACATTGCCCAAGTCTGCCGGGCATCCTTGCCTGCCCCCTCCTTCTTCCAGGCTAATGGGCCACCCCAAGCGCAGCAGCGCCGCCAACCGCCGCGGCCGGCTCGAAGGGCAGATGACTGTCATAACATCTATCAACCGCAAACCGCTGAGGGCACGGTCAGCCAGGCTTCCGCCGGAGCCCGGAAAGTCGCAGCCACAGTCCAGCTTGAAGGGTCGGATTGGCCGATGAATCCGAGTGGAGGCGCCACTTGGATCAGTTAAGGAGGCGCCTCCCAACGGAGATCGGCAACCCGGACTTCTCTGGACAAGACAACGCCGCACTACCGGGGTTGCCGTGTGAGGCCTTCACACATCCAGGCCTCGCCTATCCACAGCCAGACATTGCTCAATCCGAAGAACCGCGACAACGGGTCTTCTCCACACCAGGCACGGCCTACCCGAGCGCCCCCTGCCGGGAAGCGAAACTGTCAGCTCAAACCGCCATCGAAGAGTCGCCGGCCTATGCTCCTACCCCCAGAGACACTCCTCCAATGTTTTTCCCTACATCTATGGACGCGCCACCACAGCCCAGCCTACCTGCGTTGTTGAGCCCGCCTTCTGGGCCGTGCCAAGATGGCATCCCTCGGAGCTGCACTCCCTTCGGGGAGGAGCTACAACGAGCAGGTCCACCTCCGCCGATGACTGCTGTTGAACTGAGGAGATCTGGGCGGGTCTGGCACTGCCCCGCCTATCTTCGCGACTACGCATGCTCCACCCGAGAGCATGCGCAGAACTGGGGGGAAGGGATGTTAAATATTCATTAGTTGAATTTGTGTATTCATTACATTCAAGCCAGCAACAGCCTCTTGCGTCCTGATTGGCTGGGACACAGCAGAGGCTGTTGCCGGCCTCAGTTACTTACTGATTGGCCGAGGCACTGACGTCAGCGGTTGCTGCCCAGTCCTCGGCCACTGATTGGTTGATACAATTATATAAATACCTTGGCGCGCGGTTCCCCCTTTCGAATCGCTGTCACCTTCTTCCAATGTTAATCAAAGCTGTTGTTGTTCGGAACCCTGGCTATCGCATCCTCCTTCCTCCAGAATACAAAACTGGCGACGAGGATGGGATCCGCGATTCCCGCAGGGCCTGGAACAAGAAAAAACAGCCAGTCACAGCCACGCGAACGCTTTTCTTTGACTGAACTCCGGGAGGCTACCCGGTCCACTTCGCACAACCCCAGAGGCTACCAGAACTACCTACAGTTAGAAGAGCTCATGAAGGACCTGCCGGAACCCAAGGCCAGCATGCGCCCAGGTGCAGCAGTATCCAGCCACCGAGAAGCTTCAATCTACGCCAACTTGGAGGATGAGCAACAGACCCCCGGTCTACGCCTACTCCGAGGACGAGCCACAGTCTGCGGAAGCCAACCTCGGCCGGAACTGCCTGGGCCCGAAGCCGTTGGGCTTTCCGTGCACCTCACGGATCCAGCCAGCTGTCCCTATAGCACAAACTGCTTCGCGATCTGGCCACTCAGCCTGCCTGCGAAGTCTGCCTGCCTCTCTGCTGCGGAGTCTGCCTGCCAGCCTGCCTGCAAAGCCTCGCTGCCTCCCGAAGAGCTGCCTCTACTCGCCGCTTCCTCTGAAGGCTTGCTGCTTCAGAAGCCTCGAGCAGCCCGAGAAGCCCTTGCCGCCTCCGCTGAAAGTCTGCCTGCAGTTCTGAAGGCTTGCTGCTTCCGAAGCCTCGAGCAGCCCGAGAAGCCCTTGCCGCCTCCGCTGAAAGTCTGCCTGCAGTCGCTGCCTTTTTCGTTCATCTCACTCGCTGCCTTCCGTTCCCTCATGATTTCCTATCTGCCTTTTACACACTGCGCCGAGCTGAAGTCGCCTCAACCGGCTCCAAATTCAAGATGCTGCCTGCGAAGCTCAACCCTCTGGCGCGCCGGTAGATCGATGTTCCTCAACCTGCTGACACGCGTCGAATTGAGGTCGCTTAAGCCTCGCTGCCTGCACGCCTACCCCGCTGCCTTCAAAGCCCTTCAAAGCCTCGCTGCCTGTGCGCCGGCAAGAGTTTCCACGCACCCCGCAGATTTCTGAAGCCAACGTTGCCGCTGTGTCCCTTCTTGCGAACCCTGCCTCCCAAGAGCCGCCGTCCCGATGCCTGCCAGTCCTCCCAACGCCTCCAGGGCTCACAAATTCCTTCCTGTGAAGCCTGCCGTGAGAGCTCAATGCCTGCCTCCGCTGCGAGGAGCCACTGCCTTCGAGAGGAAGCTGTCGTTCCCTCCTGTCCTGCCTGTCACCCCAGGCCACCAGCGCCAGTTTCCTGCTCACAGACCTCTGCGCAAAGCCCTGCCTCTGCTCCCCGCTCACAGACCTCCGCGCAAAGCCCTGCCTCTGCTCCCCGCTCACAGACCTCCGCGCAAAGCCACTCTGCATCGCCTGCCTTCGACGAGGGCCCTGACGCCGACGCCACGGCCACCGCGCCTCACCGCCTTCTCCATCCGTCCCAAACGCAGGAACGCCTCCCGAAGCCATCTACGAGCCGCCTCCAGGGCCGGTCTCCACTTCAGAGGTTGCCTCCATTCAACAGACCTCCAATAGATTTTTTTTGGACTCCTCCATGTGGCTCTACAGCCCAGGATCGGGAGGCTTTCAATGGGGTTTTTGTGGGCATGCGTAGAACAGGGGGGGAATGTAAATGAGAAACTTGCTAAAAATGAGTTAATGTAAATGAGAAGTGAAAAATAGAGTATGCAGATAAAATGTGAATGAATTTAACTATAGATGAAATGTGAATGAATTAACTGGGGGAAAGGAGAAGTGAAAATGGAGTTGTCATACAATGTTCTCTGAACTACAGCTCCCAGAATGCTCCTGGGGCATGATCCTTGTGACTTCTTTGTAATAACAGAGCAGAATTGCCTCTGGGTAATATTAGTTCTAAAATGAACCATGCCACACACACACACGTGAATGTAACACACAGACAAACTGCTTAAAATGAGTTAATGAAAAATGCACTTAACTGGGGGGAATGCAAATGTCGTTATGTAAATGGGATTGAATTTAACTGGGGGGTAGGAGAAGTGTAAATCTTACAATGTTCTTGAACATTCAAAGCTCCTTGTTATGATCCTATGTGTTCCCCCCCCCCACCAAACAGTCTCACCACCTCTCCAAGTCCATCTACAACGAAGAGGCCTGGTCCGAGGTCGTCTGCGCATGCTCCTTAGCCAAGCATGCGCAGATCTGGGGGGAAGGGGTGTTATGTATTCTGAGACTTGCAAAAGGGCCGGCAACAGCTCTGCTGCGCCCTGATTGGCTAGGACGCAGCAGAGGCTGTTGCTAGCCTTCCTTAACAGCTAATCTTCCCTGATTGGCCGAGGTACTGCATCAGCAGTTGCTGTGCAGTACCCGGCCCCTGATTGGTTACTATAATTGTTACAAGTACTATAAATACTGGGCGCGTTTTGTGAAAGGTTTGAATCGCTGTCATCTTACTTCTGTACAATAAAGATCTTCTTTCTGGCTATCCATGGCTCCTGTGTTTCCATCTACCCAATATTTAAAAGTTTATCTTCATGAATGAATAGTTTATTACTCTGGTTTTGTGGAATTCCAAATCAGTCCAACTTTTTTCTTGTCCTTCCCCTGCTTTTAAGTTTTATACTTAGAGAGAATATACCATTTTTCTTGGAGTATAAGACTATACCTACCTTTTGGGGGGAGGAAAACAAGAAAAAAAATCTGCCTCCCAGCATCCATCTGGTATTCATCTGGCCCGTTTGGCATGGCCCCTTCACCACTGCGGCTGTTTGAGATCACTGGAATAAAGGGATTTCTGTCCCTTAGGCAGGCTTGAAAGAGTTATTTGTTGGAGACTGTCATTGCAACAGAGTTGCTTGGACTCTTGCCAAAAGGTGAGACATAGCAAAGGGAATAATTTGCTTCCATGCTCTACTTTCTTGGAGAAGATGTTGGGAAAGATGGAAGGTGAAAGAAGAAGGGGACGACAGAGGATGAGATGGTTAGATTGTGTCTTCAATGCATTGAACATGAATTTGGGCAAATTATGGGCTGGCCTGCTGTAGTCTTTGAGATTGCAAGACCTACTTAGTGACTGAACAGCAACCGTGGACATGTTTGAGAAATATAAATTGGCCAACTAGTTTCGGTGTCTGCTAGTGACCCATTTACCAGTACATTGATAAAATTGGGTCAAAGTCACTGAACTCTTGGAATCCTTGACAATCCTGACAACTGAGCCACAGTGGCAGTATTACAGGTTAATTCTTCTGACTGCCATCAGTACGATCATGACTGGCTCAAGGTTGACTCAACCTTCCATCCTTCCAAGATCGGTAAAATGAGGACCCAGATTGTTGGGGACAATAGTCTGATTCTGTAAATCGCTTAGAGAGGGCTGTGAAGGACTGTGAAGCGGTATATAGGTCTAAGTGCTATTGCTACTTCATTTCAGCTGGGGGAAAAATATGGTCCTGTCTTCAGTCTTTATCTTGGAAGAACCCCTGTGGTTTTCACTCATGGGTTTCCTTCAACCAAGGAGGTTCTTGTGGTAAAAGGCACAGAATTTGCTGGGAGAGCATCATTTCCTATAACGGATGTCCTCGCTAGGAAGAAAGGTAATTGTATATAATTTACTTTTGTCTTTTTCAAATGCTTGTTTGTTCTTGGTAGGGCTCTAAGTTACCCAGCTACCAATAATCTTTTTTCTCTACATTCTGGATTTCTGACCCAAAGTTTTCTAGTAAGAGAAGGAACGGTCTCTTTAAATGTTAGAATTAGCTCCTTTCTTCTTTTTTTTTCTTTGCAACATTTATGAATAACAATATAGTAGAAATTTTGGTATTCAGCTGGGGGAAAAAATCCTATTTTCTTTATGCTGTAATAAAGCCTACTCAATGTAGGTCCTTGGCATAGTTATATTTTATTAGCTGAACATGAATTATATAATTATAATTATATAATTTCATAATTCTCTGTTCATGCTCAAAGTTGACTCACCCTTCCATCCTTCCCAGGTGGGTAAAATGGGGACCCAAATTGTTGGGGGCAAGAGGCTGACTCTGTAAACTGCTTAGAGAGAGCTGTAAAGCCCTGTGAAGCGGTATATAAGTGCTAAGTGCTATTAAAGTGCTATAAAATAAGTAAATTGCTATTTACTTATATTACTTATATTGCTATTTATGAAAATACACTTTTATTTTTTTAAAAAAATAAACAAATAGTTTCTGATAAGCAAGGTAAGGGTAAATAAGTCCAGGATGTTTTTGTTTTGTTTTAGGTTTACTGACATTAACATATGGTGAAGAATGGAAGGAGCAAAGAAGGTTTTCTTCAATGCATCTCAGAAACTTTGGAGTGGGCAGAAAATCCATGGAAGAAAAGATCCTGGAGGAGGCAACTTGTTTGATTCAAGCATTCACTAAAAACATGAGTAAGTTCTCCTGGGACAGGAAGGGATGGTTGAGGGATTGTCATTCCAAAGTTGGTTTTGGTTTCCATAAGGCCCAATTGAGTTGGTCTGTCAGGTAATGAGAATTTAATAGCTGCCAGCTGATGTAAGGTTGCAAATTGTAATCTGTAAGCTGATGCAATGAGGATGATTCAGCAATACAGGTATCACCTCTTTGAGACTCTGGTAGGGTCCACACAAGTCATTTACCTTTTTAAGAGGTGTCTATATAAGTGTAGCCAATAGGGGACGTTTCTCTCTCTCTCTCTCGCCGTGTACCTCATTTCTCTCCTTGTGTACGTAGGTGAGTGATAAAGGATTTATTTCCATGTATATGTCTGTATATATTTGTATATAAACAACTGTTAATCGTCTAAAGGCTCTGTGTGCTGTGTTTTGTTCCTGGATTTATCTCATAATAATACTCACGTTGGCCAAAGGTCTCAACAAGGATGACCATTAAGCATATCTATTGAAGCAGAGTCAGTGGAGCTTAGAATTCTGGTTGTATAAATTCCAAGTCCAACTGACCAACATAAAACATATTGTTCATTTTGTTTCTGTGCTTGTATGTAGAGCAGGAGTCCTGCAACAATCAACCAAGTTGCTTTCAGAAGTTGGGGGAGCTTCATCACTGAGACGCTAGAAAGAGTACAGCGTACAAAGATGATTCAGGGACTGGAGGCTAAAATATGAAGAATGGTTGCTGGAATAGGGAATGGCTGGTTTAATGAATAGAAGGACTAGGGGAGACGTTATAGCAGTGTTCTGATATTTGAGGAGCTACAGCAAAGAAGAGGGAGTCAACCTATTCTCCAAAGCATCTGACGGCAGAACAAGAAGCGATGAATACAAATTAAAAGGAACAAAAGCAATTTAGTAAGGAGTTTAAGGAGAAACTTCCTGACAGTGGGAACAATTAATCTAGGACTTCCCTCCCGAAGTTTTTTTTAAGAAGATGTTGGATAACCATTTGTCTGAAATGGTTTTCCTGCCTGAGCAGAGGGTAAGAATAGAAAACCTTCAAGGTCCCTTCCAACTCTATTATTCTGGTAGGAGATTAGAATTTGGGGTATTGGATGTTCATAGAGAATTGGGGAGAAGGGGGGGAAGATTTACCTATGCCAGACAGTTGGCCGTGGCGGCAACTCCTCTCTCTGCAGCATGCGCGGTAGATGGTGAGAAGAACTCCCTTTTTGCAATCACTCCTATACTGTACTTCCCCACCCAAATACCATGGCCCCGCTCCCCATTTCAATGGCAGCCGAAAAGCAAGCAGCAAAACAGAGGCTGACAGACAGATCCTGAAGCTGAAGCTCAAGTACTTTGGCCAGCTAATGAGAAGAGAGGATTCCTTGGAGAAGACCCCAAGGTTGGGAAAGATAGAAGGCGAAAGAAAAAAGGAATGGAAGACAATGAGATGATTAGATAATGACCTCAGTGCAGGAAACACTGGCGCATGGGGAGGGGGGAGCAAGCGTCTTGCCTGCTGTGGTCTATGGGGTTGCAAAGAGTCAGACATACTTAGTGACTGTTGTGTTCACCACAATGTAAAAAAAGATGCTGAGACACTAGAAAGAGTACAGCGTACAAAGATGATTCAGGGACTGGAGGCTAAAATATGAAGAATGGTTGCTGGAATAGGGAATGGCTGGTTTAATGAAAAGAAGGACTAGGGGAGACGTTATAGCAGTGTTCTGATATTTGAGGAGCTACAGCAAAGAAGAGGGAGTCAACCTATTCTCCAAAGCATCTGACGGCAGAACAAGAAGCAATGAATACAAATTAAAAAGGACAAAAGCAATTTAGTAAGGAGTTTAAGGAGAAACTTCCTGACAGTGAGAACAATTAATCAGTGGAATGACTTCCCTCCCAAAGTTGTGAATGCTCCAACACTTTTTTTAAAGAAGATGTTGGATAACCATTTGTCTGAAATGGTTTTCCTGCCTGAGCAGAGGGTAAGAATAGAAAACCTTCAAGGTCCCTTCCAACTCTATTATTCTGGTAGGAGATTAGAATTTGGGGCATTGGATGTTCATAGAGAATTGGGGAGAAGGGGGGGAAGATTTACCTATATAAAATAGCTAGTCTAGATAATATAACTAGTTGCCAACCTCTGTTTTCATGGAATATTTTTGGCCATCACAAACAAGGTCTATCACCCACCATGCTTCATGTTGTCCCTGGGATGTCCTGGTAGCCTTCTGTAATGTGCTGGTCTCCAAAAGTTTTAGACTAAAAGGCAATCATCCAGGGATGGGTTGCTGCCGGCATTACTGCCGGTTCAGTGCCTCAAAAATTTTGTGCATGCGCGCTCACTTCCCTCGCGCACACACCAAACTTGCACTCCACACGTGTGCGCATTTGCAAATAAAAAGGTTTGTGTATGCCCAAAACCTAAAAAAATATCAAATTTTTGCACTGAAAATTGTTCTGTGCATGAGCAAAACCAAAAAACAAGATGGTGGCCCTGTAGGAGAACCGGTTTGGGGATGTGGCAGACCTGGGTCAAGTTACTATTGGTTTAGCTGAACCGGTCTGAACCAGCAGGAACCCTGTTAGGAATATAATAAAACCCACCTCTGCAATCATCCCTTGGAGGCCAAATCCTACCAAGATATGCTTGTAAGAGAGTTAGAACTAACACAGCAACAAGTTGATATTGAACTAAAAATACATATTTTGCAGTTCATGATGGAAAGCAGGATTCTCAAGGATTGTTCGGATTCTGAATCACCAACATTTTCCTCAGAGAAAAAATTCTTCTCATGACTGTTCATTCACCACATCCATGTATGGAACCTATTCCTCATTTTTATAACTGTCCTAAAACATACTTTAACGACAGTGTCATGTGCATATTCTACGCATTGACGATCCCCAAGGAGTCTTTTCAGTTGTACCTTAGATAGAGTTCATGTCCTTAGTTCTGCTAATGATCTACACTACCTGGTGGGGCTAAGACCTTTAGTTTTACATTGCTTTAGATTTCAGCAAGAATTTTGTTTGTTAAAAAAGATTTTTTTTTCGTTTAAAAGGTTTTATTTCTTTTAAAAAACACAAATATTTCATCATTCGTCAATCATTAAAACATTGAAGTACAATTTTTTTGTATGCCCCTCCCTCCACCCCCCAACCCCCCTCCTCCTCCCCCCCCGACTTCCCAGAACCCGTACACGATATGGATTTTTAACTAACACAGTCTAAAATCTATTGAGAAAAAAGAAATAAAGAAATTAATGACATTCTACATTGACCTTAGCTTCTTCTTACTGAACTAACTTTAAACAGTTTAAATCATTTCTGATCTTAAGCATAGGCTAACTGGAATTTCTTGGTCCCGTATTTATTTTGTAGATAGTCAATCCATTTTTTCCAGTCTCGTTTATATCTCTCATTTGAGTGATCTTTAAGATATGCCGATATTTTAGCCATCTCGGCTAAGTTTGCAACTTTCAATGTCCATTCTTGGATTGTAGGCAAGT
The DNA here is from genome assembly GCF_009769535.1 of Thamnophis elegans. NCBI lineage: Eukaryota > Metazoa > Chordata > Lepidosauria > Squamata > Natricidae > Thamnophis > Thamnophis elegans. The sequence continues at coordinate 28,894,558 of NC_045554.1, forward strand.
CTTCCTTCTTCCAGTATTGCGCCACCAACAGTCTTGCTGCAGTTATTAGGTGCAGAATCAAGTTAGTCTCTACCACTGTAAAGTCAGTACATATACCTAGTAAAAATAACTGAGGAGTAAACTTTATCCTTCTTTTAAAAATATTTTGCATAACCCACCATATTTTTATCCAGAATGCCTTGACCTTTTGGCAGGTCCACCATATATGATAATATGTAGCATCAAGAGAACCACACCTCCAACATTTAGGCTGTACATTCGGATACATAGAAGCCAACTTTTTAGGATCTAAATGCCATCTATAGAACATCTTGTAAAAATTTTCTCTCAGATTTTGAGCTTGTGTAAATTTCACATTTCTTACCCAGATTCTTTCCCATGTATCCAACATTATTGGTTCTTCAATATTTTGAGCCCATTTTATCATACAATCTTTAACTAATTCTGTTTCCGAATCCATCTGTATTAATACATTATATATCCTCTTTATATGCATTAAGCTTTGATCTCTTATTTGTTTAAACAGATTATCCTCAACTTGGATAAAACCAATTTTTTGATCTATTTTCCACCTAGCCTGTAATTGCCCATACTGGAACCATGTTTGAACTACCTTCTCCTCTTTTAATACCTCTAAAGATTTTAATTGTAATACCCCCCTTTCCGAGGTAAGAAGCTGTCTGTAAGTAATTCTGTCCTGTTTTTGTGCTATATTCATATTTTCAATTGCGTGTCTAGGAATTGCCCACATGGGTATCTTGTCATTTAATTTATATTGGTATTTTTTCCAAACCCGCAGTAAAGCATTTCTTAAAATATGACTTTTAAAATTCTTATCCAATTTTTTGTTGAATAACAGGTAAGCATGCCAACCAAATACCAGATCGTGTCCCTCAATATTCAATATTCTATCATTGGTTAAATGAGTCCAATCACTAATTACAGATAATGCCACTGCATCATAATATAGTTTTAAATTAGGTAGTTTCAATCCTCCTCTCTCACGTACATCTTGCATTATTTTCATCTTTACCCTCGGCTTCTTTCCTGCCCATACAAATTTGTTGATAGCCTTCTGCCATTCTAAAAGGTTCGCATCTTTTTAAAGTATAGATAACATTTGGAAAAGAAATAAAAATTTTGGTAAAATGTTCATTTTCACTGCCGCTATCCTACCCAGCAAAGATAAGTGCAATTTCTCCCATTTTTTCATCTCCGTCTGTATACTATGCCAAAGTGGTTCATAATTATGCTTATATAATTTCCCATTTGAAGTTAAAATGTTAACTCCAAGATATTTGACTTTTTTGACTACCTCACATCCTAACATCACTCCTAATTCTTCCTTTTGTTTAATATTCATATTTATAGCTAATATTTTGGTTTTTCCTAAATTTATTTTAAAGCCAGACACTTGACCATATTGATTAATCGTATTCATTAAAACCATACTGGATTCCTGCGGTTGTTCCAATATTATGACCAAATCATCCGCAAAAGCGTGGACTCTATATTCTTGCTGCCTAATCTTGATCCCTTTTAAACCATCCAAGCCCCGTATTTTATTCAACAGTACTTCCAAAGTTATAATAAACAATAATGGGGACAAAGGACAGCCCTGTCTTGTACCTTTTCCAATTTGAAAAGAGTCTGTTAAACTTTCATTGACTATGATTTGTGCTGTTTGCTGTTGGTATATTGCTTTAATTGACTGTAAAAAAAATTCTCCTATCTGCATTTTTTGCAATATCTTCAGCAGAAATTGCCAGTTAACTCGATCAAAGGCCTTCTCAGCATCCAAAAATATAAACGCAGCAGGGATCTGGTTGTTCTTTCCCAAGAAGACCTTTAGTTTTACATTGCTTTAGATTTCAGCAAGAATTTTGTTTGTTAAAAAAGATTGAAAATAGCAGAGGCCATTTGACCTTGCCAGAAGAACAATTTTTCCCAAACGCCATCCCTCTGCTAAACAAATAATTCCCTCACCGCTGTCAAACTATTCACTAAGGCTGCATTACTATTACTATTAGACTTCTCATCATTCCTATCACCCATCTCCTCCCACTGACGACTGCAGGACTATAACTTTGTTGCTTGTATCCTTACGATTTATATTGATATTGCTTGTTTTCTGATTGCTTATTTGTACCCAACGACTATCTTCAAATGTTGTACCTTATGATTCTTGGCGAATGTATCTTGTCTTTTTATGTACACTGAGAACATATTATACACCCAAGACAAATTTCTTGTGTATCCAATCACACTTGGCTAATAAAGAATTCTATTCTATTCTGTTCTACTCTACTCTACTCTACTCTACTCTACTCTACTCTACTCTACTCTACTCTACTCTACTCTAAAGGAACATAAAGGCAAATGAATTGATAGGGATCTAATTTCTTTTCTTTGACAGATGAGCCTTTTGATCCTTATGAATTGCTGGATGCTGCAGTTGCCAACATAATGTCTACCATATTATTTGGAAAACATTTTGAATATGATGACAGCTTCCTCAAAACTTTGCTACATAGGATACATCAAAATTCCCGAATACTAGCAGGACCCTGGGCCTTGGTATCCTTAACAAGAATCCAAAAGACTATTCAAAATTAATGCGCAATTCGGTGGTGGGAATTTGAATCTCACCTATTTTAGAAACAGTCCGGTTTTCTTAGCACCTAGAAAAGCCAATTTTCCTTGTAATTAGAATATTATCTCATCAGAGTTATGGGAAGTGTAGGTGAAGCTTCTGTGTGAGTTATTTGTTGCTATCCAAATTTAATCAGGGTGAATTTTACCGCACTGGGACATTTTTTGAAATTTATTGGGCCATTTGACTCCCTACCAAATTATTTCTTTTCCTGCTCCATTTATCCCATAAAGGAAGATATATTAATCATGACCAAATTAATTAATTAATTTCTTTCTCTTTGCTGGTAGCTTTACAATGAGGTGCCCTTAGTGAGAAGTCTTCCCCTGCCCCATCAGGAATTATTCAGAGTTACGAAGAAAATACAAGCTTTCCATCAACAAGAGATTGACGAGCACAAGGCAACCATGATTCCAGGAGAACCTCGAGATTTCACTGATGCATATTTAGAAGAAATGCAGAAGGTAGATTCCTCAGACTTTTCCTGTTGAATTTGCAGTGATTTCTCTTCCTCTCATCTTGGATCTATTTTTCTGACATTAGCCTCCTGAAAATGTCGCCAAAACCTTGATAGTGATTTTTCTAGATTTTGTTTAAAATCCACTTTCTGCCTGGGTGACACATTTTGTGAGTGAAGCAATGTCCCTTTGCTTTCTTTGCATGTTGTAGAGACCCCACCACTTTGTTGTTGTTAGTTGCGAAGTCATGCCCAACCCATCGCAACCCTATGGACAACTGCCTCCAGGCCTTCCTGTCCTCTACCATCTCCCAGAGTCCATTTAAGCTCATGCCGACTGTTTTGGTAACTTTATCCAGCCACCTCATTCTCTGTCATCCCCTTCTTCTTTTGCCTTCAGTCTTTCCCAGCATGAGGCTCTTCTCCAGGGAGTCCTTCCTTCTCATTAGGGGGGCAAAGTACTTGAGTTTCCTCTTCAGGATCTGGCCTTCTAAAGATCTCCTCAGGGTTGATCTCTCAAGGACTGACCGGTTGGATCACCTTGAAGTAGCACTGCAGGCTACCTCAGCTGACTGCAGTTCTGCAGTTCTGCTGTTCAAATCTCACCGGCTCAGGTTTGACTCAGCCTTCCATCCTTCCGAGGTGGGTAAAATGAGGACCCGGATTGTTGTTGGGGGCAATATGCTGACTCTGTAAACCGCTTAGAGAGGGCTGAAAGCCCTATGAAGCGGTATATAAGTCTAACTGCTATTGCTAGCATGCCAGAAACCAGGCTATGCAAACTAGCAAAGCCCCATCTGTGGAATGCAGGCAGCAGATGAAACCACACCTCCTCTGGACCATGGAGAAACCACCCTCTACAGAACCAATTCCTGGTGCCCAAAAGATTGGGGGCCACTGCTCTAGAGGACCCCCGCATCCCCTTCCCCAACTTTATTATGATATGTGATGTGATGTGTGATCACCAGAAGTTGCTTGTTTCCAATCTCCCTACTTTCTTTCTCTTTTTAGTCCTATTTACCAGAATGAATTCCTGCTTTCAAATTGGAGTTATCAACTGAATTAAAGAGTGTGAGAAGGTCCTTTTTCCATTGGATTGTAATTGTAATAATATTCTTTGTTTTTTAACTATGAAAAGCCCGAGAGGAAAGGTTCATATTTTGAGGAAGAGCAGCTACTGATCTTACTGTCTAACCTGTTTGTGGCTGGAACAGAGACGATGGCATCAACACTGCAGTGGGCATTGCTCTATTTGATGGCCTTTCCAGAGATCCAAGGTAAACAATTGCGAAATAGGACTCTTGACCTGTAATAGTAATGACTTTATTTATTATGTAATTAAAGAAGGATCCTGAATTATCATGGCTGGAAACTCAATCAGCTTCATTCTCCTCACTTTGGGGGGGGGGAGGGCACCTGCTTGGAAAACAAACCATTGTCTACTTAAAGTCAATGAAAATATTTCCCAAAAGGTAACCAACCCATTTGTTCCTCAGAGAAATGCTGGAAGGAAATAGACACGGTGGTGGGAAACAAGGCAATCTTGAAGTACAAAGACAGAGAAAAGTTGCCCTACACCAACGCCGTCATTCATGAAATCCAACGCGTTTCAAATGTTGCTTCTTTTGGAATACCTCATGCCCCCATAAAAGATATGCAGCTTTTTGGGTATGAAATCCCCAAGGTAAAAGCAGAAACCTTTAATTGTTTTACATGAAGTGGAGGTTTGGTGAATCGTCAGATGTCTACCTGTGTCTTCCTCACCTGAGGCGGCTGTGTTTGTATATGAGAGCAAGAGGAAGCAAGAGATTGAGATCAATGGGAGGTTTCCTTTTTGAATCTCATTTTATGGGAGTGCCATGAGGTCGTATGCCTTTGTTGCGT